>NC_136425.1:122107500-122410000 GCF_052625555.1 Lactuca saligna
AATGCGTACCGGGAATCAGGTGTTACACGGTCGATACTGACGTGATAACTGTTGTTTAGGATAACTCAGCCAAAGGTAGATATGTATCCTAACTCCCACCAAAATACAACACACATGCACGAAGCATATCCTCAAGCGTTTGAATTGTCCGCTCGTTATTTCCATTACATATAAATGGTCCTAACCCAACATACAAATGGATACCAACCATGCACATCGCCCAACATATCAAGAAGCCCAGCCCAACATACAAATACATCCAAGAGTCACACAGACAATATAACCTTTGTAAAGCTCATAGATTCGGGATAGTCAATTTAGAGACAATAAACATCAAAATTGAGTTTTGATGACAACTTATAGTATATGTCATAAGGGTTCGGAATATATAAAGAACATTGAAATCAGAATTATAACGAAGAAGTTATGACATATCGAAATTTTGCGCCAAAACCGGCACGACACCGGGAATCGTAAAAAGTGAGTTTATGATAAAGTACTTTTTATCCTTAGTGATCTAAATGAAATTTTTAGATTACGTCTCCCCCTACACGTGGATATAAAGAAGGTAATGAGAGATTGACACATGGCATAAACCCTAATCTATCAGGGCTCACGACGTGAGCATGTTTTCTCACGATGTGAGGATTCAAATGGACACTTTTCATGGCTAGAGTGTAGATGGAAAGTCTACAGAGTGATAAGTTTAGGGCTTACGACGTGAGCATGTTTTCTCACAACGTGAGGATTCAAACGAACACCATCCGAAGCAAGGGATGCAAATGGCAAGTCTACGAGGTGATGCAGCCTAGCCTCACGATGTGAGTAATGATATCTCATAATGTGAGAGAGCTAAAACACCCTATACATAGCAAGTTCGACTCTTTCATTCCTTACAACAACTTCTTTTCTCTCTTTCTCTCCCTCTCTCATTTGCTGAAGGCATTCCGCATTCCTAGCCCGATGATCGCGAACCTCTGACCGTTTCTAGTTAGATTCAATCAAATCACACTACTAAGGTGAGTGCATAGTTACTTTCATCTTACACATAGATATGAAGTATTTAATATGAATTACGTACTATGTGGGATTGAAATCCCTGTGTATATGGTGAAAATTTATATTTTGTGAGTTCTGAATTATATATATGATATAACATTGTGGGATTGTTATCCCTATGTACTCACCAGGTTTCCCAACCCGGCCTACTCAGTTTATTTGTATTACAGGTGTCAATATAAAGCTACATTCCACCGAGATATTAAAGAGATGTAGATCAGTAGTGTAAATGAATGTAAGTTCTATTTATGCTTATGTTTCTGTATTGACGAGGACATCCCAAAGTTTTAAAATGAATTAAATACATTTCTATAGAAATGCTTTGATAACATATTTATCATGTTTTTTCTAGGAACAAATTCTGCAACACTTTTCTTTAAAATGTTAATATGGTTTGAAAACAAAGCATAAACAAATCGGTCTTTTATGTCCGTGAATATGAGGATGTCACAGTTGGTATCAGAGCATTAGTTTAAGGGAACTAGGAACAATGATTTATTTCTAGACTTAAACTTAGAATGTTAATCGATGATCGAGAGGAGTGTGTCTAATATATTTTAGGAAGTACACCTGAATAGACACGAGCACTAGCTCATTTAGGGAAGATGCCTAAATTGCTTTTATGTGCTAAATGATTTGTAATACTTTATGATGCTATCCATTTGGTCGGATCTATGGTCTGTTGCCGACCAGATCTGGAAACTTTATGTGTTCAGATTTCAAAACATTTAATTACGATATTAGAACTAGCATGTAATGTTTCGAAGTAATAAGGAGGAATACGCATCTAAACCTTCCTCTATCTATATTTTCGTCTCGATGCACTAAATGCGTGCTTCCGTAAACATAGCATCATGGTGAAGACTCGTAGAGAATTGAGTAAATGGAGGAAATGAAAAGACTTATGATAGTGAATGACACCTATCAGAAGATATCATAAGAGTGGTATCTTGCCTTTAGAATATGTTTGATAAGATAACAATACATTCAGTGGAGTATGGTACGTCTAAAGTACACCTTCGATTGGCAGGACGATGGAATGATTGGTGTAATTTCTGAAGTTGTCCCATCGTATGGCTTTTTCACCACCAACCGAGTTGAAATAAAATTGATGATTGAAGATACGCATAGAAGAAATCGTAGCAGATTCTAGGAAAATTTTATGATTGTTTGGACACATTTGTATGTGTTAAAATTGTTTTTATGATAATAACTTGGAAAAATTATGAGACAATACTTGGGACAAGTATGAGTAGGTGTGAATGGTAGTAGATGCCTATACTTCCGAAAGAACAAGACTTGCAATTGGATCAGGGAAAGTTAAAAGGTTACCAAGGCGCTAGTAACTGATTATGTTTTGTTCGTATATGTCGTTACCATCATTTCGGTACTGATTAAGAAGATGAGTGTCATTTCGACCCTATTAGTCATATCAAATCGAGTTTCACGAAGATGAGTATGTTACGTAGTTCAGAGAACCAAGATCAATGTAGCATATGACTTAAGCCAAAAGATTGAAGTGAAAGATAATCAAAACGATCAATAGAAGTATCGTGATCATTGTTAATGAAGCATGTAGCTGGAAATATACATGTTAAAAGTGATTATATCACATTAGAACATGAATGAAGGTATATTTCATTCTAGAATTTAACTCTGAGAGACCTGAGTCTTAGAGTTGCATCATACGATGAGAGGTCATTAGAACGTGACCCATCGGTATATTGTGGAAATCAAATAACTTATCTGAAGCTTGTTAAGAAGAAGAAGGAGTCTCCGATAAGGATCAAGATTGTGACTTAAAGTGTAACATCCAAAAAACACGGTCCTAAAATTTTCTTTTTAATTAATTAATAAAAACCATAAGAACAGATCATATCATTCATACAAAAGGTTGTTATATCAAATCAGTGTATCATCTCAAAACATGATCTTTTATAAGAGTATAAGCCTCATAGGCTTAAACTTCTTGGTGTGTGCCATGCGATCATCCCGAGCTCTTTCCTCCGCTACCGGAAGTACCTGAAACCAAAACTGAAAACCGTAAGCACGAAGCTTAGTGAGTTCCCCAACCTACCACATACCATATATAATCACATACTGCAAACAATGGGCCTAGCCCACTACATCGGGGCCAACCCGACGTCGGACGAATCCGGCATTAGGCCCCGCCTAGCATCGAGCCCCACTCGATATACAAATCAGTTTCTACCAGGCCCTGCCTGTCTTCGTGCCTCGCCCGCTACTCACATACAACAATAACATATAAACAAGCTAACACAATCACTATACCATAACTGCTAGTCTCAAGGCCCTACCTATCTTGGGCCTCGCCCCTATTCTGCTACTAATGAGATATGGAACCACATCCACACTCAGCTAGTGATGAGATACGGGCCCCCTCCCACACTCATCCCCCTACCAGGCATACACAAGTATTACAGAGACTACGAGTATAACTACACCTACACTACTGCCTTGGGTACCACCCGACATCGAACCGTAGCTCGTAAACATACATATAAACCTTCCTCAGGCCTCGCCCGGCATTGAATCTAAATCCGATATTCACTAACACACATAAACGGGCCAACATTGGTGCCTTCGAACTATTCCTACTGGAGAAAACTCACCATGCACTGATGAACCCTTGCTGATATCCCCCTGGCTGCTATCTGACAATTCTCGAACTGTTGCTCCTTCGGCTCTCCGAGCTATCAATATCAAAACATCACTTAGTCAAATACAATAATCTTTCGTTGGGTAGAATGACCTTTCTACCCCTCATAGTCCAACTTGATACATATCCAAGGTCCACTACCATGATTCACAAGGCCCAAAAGTAAGTAAGCTTCCCACGCCCATTAGTGGCCTATTAATGGCCCAATCCATTAGGCCCAATCCCTTTAATGGGCCTTACCTTAAGCCCAAAGCACAGCCTAAACCGAGGCCCAATAATGCAAGGCCCAAACTGACAGAGTACGTGGGGGTGTACTCCTAAGTACGCTAAGCGTACTGGCTGGTGGCTTGTATGTCGTGCGTACCTCCTTGTACATCGTGCGTACCTACTTGTACGCCTAACGTACAGCCCTGTTAGGCCACATTTTCCATTAAGTTCTTAATTTGCTACTCCAGGAGCCACAAACACAGATCCAATTCCTTTTCCATGTCCTAATCCATAAAGTCGACTATTTGGTGGCTTGCAACCCACCAAATGAGACTAAACTCATCAATTTTCCATACCAAGTGCTAGATCTCATGCATGAACACAAGGTTGAAACTTTACTGCTTATGGGACTCATATGACACTAAGGGTGGCAACCCTGGACCTAGAAAACGATTTGAGCCAAAAAGGTCCATTCTTGGGACTAAAAAGATCCAAAAACTCCATTAACATATATCTAAGCATACTTAAGGAAAGTTTCAGACTTTATACCTCAAAATGGTCTGAAATGAAACCACAATCTTGGATTTACTGCTTCCCCTTTGGTCCACCACCTTGATAATATCTTCACTTGGTTGGAAATGGCTTTACAACACCTAAAATGCTCTCTAATGGCCCCAAGATTTCAAGAACACTCAAGAGAGGTTTAGGGTTTTGTGGTGGTTGTATGAAGATGAGTTGGAGGCTGTTAACCAGGGTGTTATGTTCTTTATATAGTGGCATGCCCTAAAAATTAAGGTTTAGTGACTCTGAGCGTACGGAGAGGCGTACGTTGGGCATACGCCTCTCCGTACGCACGATCATTTCCCATTATACGCGGAGCGTAACCCAACTTACGTTGGGCGTACCTAACTACACACATTCATTCCATGCATGCATAGGACTGACTTGCCACAATTCTTTATTAGGGACCAATAGTGAAAACATCTTCATAGTATCACAACTCCTTTATTTTGAGTCCGTTTCTGACGGACTTTATATCCATGACAAAGGTGGCGAGAAGCCCTACGCTTCTAGCAACACACCCCGGACCGAAACCTTCTCTACTAAAACTCAAAGGCCAATAAACGACCAAAACACCCCTAGCCTCGGGCTTTAAAATCCAATAAAGAATACTTTCATAACAGGGTGTTACATAAAGGTCATAATGTAGAGTCTAAAATGAGATAGAGAGCAGGTGCAAGATTGAGCACTCCCTGCAGTCAAGAAGTCCTAGGGTTAGATACATATTCGAAGGAACATAGAAGTTACGGTTATTACCTAGAATGAAGAGAGAACGTATGGAGACATTATACAAGCCCAATTTCGTTGATGATTCTGGGACATAACCATCCTAAGGGGGGATTATTGTAACGCCCGCATATCCGGGCTAGTCAATTTAGAGACAATAAGTGTCAAAAATGACTTTCTTATAGAATATTATTTAGAATAAATAATCTTAACTAAGTTGTAGCATATATCACAAAGGTTCCGTACATATAAATAACGCCAAAATCCGAGTTATAACGAAGAAGTTATGGTCCGTCAAAGTTTCGCGACAAAACCGGCACAACACTACGTGACGTAAATAGTGAATATATAAGAGAGTGCTTTTTAGCCTTAGCGATCTAAACGAAAGCCATAGTGTTCGTTAAACCAAGAGCATGCATAAAAAGTAATGCGACATCGGGCCGACCACCTGCTCTGAGGAGATGCTTCCACGCCGGAGACGAATCTGCAAGGTCACAACAGACAAGCTCGTTAGAGCTGCCCTAGGGACTGTGCCTTGGGAACGGGCTCCAACGGTCAAGTTAGATCATCTGTTAGATTTGATACAGTTCTCTTTAGCTAGAGAGAACCACCTTGGTGCTAGTGGTGGTATATGGTGGCTGGCGGCAGCGGGTGGCAGCTGAGCTACCCGGCCGAAGTATAGTGTGGCAGCTGAGCCAAGGGGAAGATCCAGGGAAAAGGTCCCCCTTCATGGAGGAGATACTATTCATTATATAAGGGACAATTAAGTCAGGCCTTGGGCCAACCCAATTCAGGCCCAGCTAGCAAGGAGTTGGGCGAGGTTGCCAGGAGGCGTCGGGCGGGGCTGGCGAGCGGGCACCAGGCAAGGTTGGTGGGCGCGCACCAGGAAAGGC
The DNA here is from genome assembly GCF_052625555.1 of Lactuca saligna. Classification (NCBI taxonomy): domain Eukaryota; kingdom Viridiplantae; phylum Streptophyta; class Magnoliopsida; order Asterales; family Asteraceae; genus Lactuca; species Lactuca saligna. The sequence goes on from NC_136425.1 coordinate 122,113,627, forward strand.
TGGAAAAGGAGTTCTAGGCCAGGGAGAGCCAGGCCGGGCCTGCAGGGGAGTCCCCAGCAAGGCTGACAAGGGACTCCCCAACAAAGCTGGCAAAGTAGAGCCAGTCCAGGGAGCGCCAGGCCGGGCCGTCAGGAGAACCCAAACAAGGTTGGAAAAAGAGAGCCAGGCAGGGCTAGCAGGAGCGCACCGAGCAAGGTGGCATGCTAGAGCGATCTAGGTCATGCTAATGGACCATATATTAACAAGTCCCCCTAGTTCGATGTTATTGGTACGCAACCAATTGTTGGATTTTGAGCAATCTAACACTTCCTAAGTGTGCATGCAACCCTAATAAACCTTGGATCTATGTTTGTCTAAATACATGCAAAATAATAATTTTCCAAGGTTCATAACCTATCTAACATGGCATGGGGAACTTTTAAACATAAAAGAATTAGATGAGATGACATACCTTTTTAATGAGTTTGATTCCTAAGGAGTTTGAGGGCCAAGCACCAATAGTGTGAATGCCTCAAATGGAATCACAAATCACCACAAACTCTTGGAAAACTTTGAGAGAGTGTATACACACTTATAAAATCGGCCACACACAAACACACATACTCTAGTAGCTATTTCATGCAACATAAGCATGCTTATATAGTGTGCATGGTTAGGGTGAAACCCTAATAACCCATGACCTTTCCTTTTCCAAGGATCCATGGGTTAAAAGCTCCATGGATCATCCATGGACTTCCATATAAGCCTAGCCCATTAACTAATGAGTGTTAGCCCACACCATATAAACAATAGCCTACAATTTAATTAGTCTTCCTTTTAATCTCTAAATTAATTCATAATTAATTTAAGACTAAGACTAATTAAATAACTTCATATTAATATATTATAACTTACAATATATTAATAAACATATGTGTATAACTCTCATAAAATTATCCATAAATAGTATGGATGAAATGCAACCCAAATGGACCATGTCGGGTTGGGTCAAGTATATACCAAATAAGTTATGGACTTAGACACCTTATCCAACAGACTCCCACTTGGATAAGTCTAATAACGGTATTTGCGTATGTTACTTCAGGAACCAACCAGCAATTGTAGCTCTCGAAAACTCTGTTGAACCATGAAGTGCCATTTTAGATAAGTGATCATATCGTCCTCTGTTCTCATGATATCAGCCGGACAAATACATGGAATAACGTCGTACTTATTGTCCAGCAATTTGTTTCCCGATTTTCGATTTGTTTGACAAAGAACTTAATCGAACACATCAATTTAGTTCTGACCGGCCGGTACATAGGTCACAACAAAATCATCGAGGGGCCTAGATATCGCTTCTATTTCTAGAAGGAACAGATAAACTTCAACTCATATGCTTGTTCTACTACTTGTTGAATTGTACACAAAGGCACGTTTTATAACATCAAGTTACTGATGCGTTTACATGCAATCAATGCACAACCAAGTCATAGGTAACAACTCATATCTCTAGGTTTGAAGATTTATATGATATTCCTGTCTCACGATCACTCGAGATAAATTCCATGAAGTGATACAAGTGAGCGTGGGTTTATTCCAATACTCATAACTTATGAGCACTCATGAATGTTGTAGCAACCATTGCTATGACTAAACCCATTTAGCCATCTACAAACTCGATTCATGACAGTCTTGATTCATACCTACTTCCAACATATGAACGACTGTGGATTGTTTAAATAACTTAGTCATTCGGAAAGAATAACCTAGCTATTTTGGAAGTCAAAACATGCAAAGTGAAACACAATAATAATCGAATCCAATATGGTCTCAGAATGCTTTTGAATATAAATAGAACCACCTTTTATTTATCACCATATTGATTACACATTATTCATTGTATAATGTTTCAAACAATCAACTTAAGACTTGAATAAAAACAACAGTCATCCCATGCTCCTAGCATGTACACTTTGTTTTTCTAAACAATAGTTATGCCATACTTCAAGTATGCACACTATGTTTGTCTATGATCTTTACTTTGTGAAGTAGATCAATTGAACATGATTCCAATGTTGCTCATTTCACAATCCCAAATCCTTATTGTAAATGTAAGAATTCTAATTTCTACCATTTACCAAAAATCTGTTAGATTTTAAACTTTTATGCAATGTTCCTCTTGTAATGATTATTCATAAAGTCACCAAAACCTTGTCACCAGTCATTACAGAGTATTCCAAAGAAGGTCAACTTCTATGGAACGGAAGTCTCATATTCAAAGTACATTGCTTTGAACATCCTTCTTGCATTAAGGTTTTCTAATCTAACATAGATTGAATAACTTCCACCTATGGAGACATTTCCATAGTCCCATTTTGACTATCACTTCCGAACAAGAGTTACCTCTTTTCAGAAAATGTCAATATGGTCCTGCCAAAATTAACACTATACTTCCAAATGTCCCTGAGCAACCAATCTTTGGCAAACCTCAGATTGTCCTCGACAATTGCTTAATCACTTTAGTCATATCCAGTTCTAGATTTTTTTTTCTTCTAAATGCCCTGAGCATTTGGAAAATTTAGAAAGGATGAATATTATAGCACATGAAATCGATCCTATATCCGAAGCATATGGGACACAATTCATGATGTCTCACATAAAGACATGATACTAGACCAGTCTTTTGCTACAATATTTTTTATTTGCCATGTTTTCAAAATTTAACTATGAAGAGGGATGTCGTAGTCATAATTGAATTTTGAGAACGCAATATATATAGAATTTCCTTAAGTCGAACCATTTAGACATAAAATTCATATATATGTCCTTGACTAAAGATGATTAAAATCTCAATCTAAGCTTTAGAATTGAAATGAAGTATAATTTCCTCTCCCTTAATTATAGCAAAACAACTTTTCAATCGCTGCAACTTCACGAATTGAAACTTTGTTTTCTATAATTAACATTGCTAACTTGCAACACTAAACATAATAATCATGCTCCCACTAACATGATGATTATCAGCATAACACTTATGCTCCCACTAGCATGATGATTATCAGCATAACACTTATGCTCCCACTAGCTCTGACATATTTCCAGAAATCTGCTGGACTTCTGAAATTTAGATTCATACACCCTTTCTTAGATAACTCACATGTGTGTCTAAACAATTTTCAGAACTATGAAAAGGGATACCGTAATCATAGTCTTAATTGTTTAGACCGTTGCCATTTCTCACAAATCCATGTTAGTGTGCTGGTGAACCACACGCGCTCCACTAACGACTTTTGAAAATGCAAATAACACAATCGATATTTACGTAAAATCTACTTAGTGAAAGCGTTTCCTCACCATCATTTTCATGAATCGGAGAGAAACCTTATGACACTTAGATTTTATAGTGTATGAGTTCCTATCCATGTGAATTTGTCAAAACCATAATCACAAGATAAGGTTAGTGAAAATTCAGCCTTACATGGATTAAACTTGTTCAATCTTAGTTTCTTGTCACCTTGGTAGCACAAGGCCCACCAATGCTTCCAAGTTGAACTCTAATAACTCACATGCAAATTCAACTTATTTGAAGTAGGTACAGAAATAAGAATTATGTCAACACGATAGGTTGCAAACCTTAAGTCGTGTGCTAGTGATAAATTACAGGTTTTACTCTTGATTAAATCTTGAAACTCTTTCAGGATCTTTAAGGTTCCCACTGTCCCCTTGACATATAAGTTTCCCCAGCCAAGAACCATTCCTTGAAAAAACATATATTCAAGGGATAGTGCGGATTCTTATCAAGACTAACACTTCACACAATTGGTCTTAGTTGGTCTTTGTCTCATCCAAGACATCACAACTTACCAATCTCAAATGTACAAGAGTAGAAAACATTTTACTCTTACATTTGACTAGTGTTAATAAATCTTCCTTTATGTCACTCAAGGTTACAATCTTGGAGTATGACTCTAAGAATTGTTTTGGAACGAAGTATGACTCATCTTCTTGATTTTAACCAATCCAACAATTCATGACCTCTCTTCTTAGCCATAACAATGCACTAAGACGTCCTTAGAGTATAAATTTGTGATATGGTTTCATAATCATTAAGATGATCATGAAATATGATACTAAAGTACTCTCCCATCCTTTCAGATTTGAGAAACTTTTATCTTTCTGCCTAATTTGATTCTTCTCATTTGTTTTGTCATATATTGTAACCTTTCCAATGTTACAGAATTATACTTAACCTCATAAGTATAATCATATTTACTAATCTTTAGTAAATCATGACAAATCAATCTTTGTAGTGGACCTTGACCAACGCACACCCAGTGTACCTAATTCCTTAGTCCTTCAATTGACTCACATATACATGTGATCAAAGAATTAGTCTTAATTTTCAAAGATGAAAATTCTCATTCATCATACAATACAACTTGTATGATTCAAAGTTTCTGTCCAATTGAAACTTGGGTGATGAAAAACTTTCTTCATTTGGTAAATTCAGACACTACCACAAATGAAAGAATCAAATCCACTTTCCAATATTGATATTACTGGAAACATATAAGCAACAATTTTCAACAGATGCCATTGTAAGGATATTTTTAAAATAAATAAAATTAAAATCCTTTTTTTCTTTTAGTTTAAAACTTTGCGGAAAAACTTATCCTTACAATCCACATGAAAACCTTGTTGTTATCTATTCCTAAGTAATATATCATAACTCTTAAGAAACAGCTCAAAATTCTGATCACCGAACCATGCAATCGAAACCCACCTTCGCAATCAGAATCAACATATACTTACTTTAAGCTTCCTATCTTTTCTTTGATTCTTAAAAACATCAGCATGTGACCCATTCACATTATGTAATAAGAATCTCCAAATAGGAACTTAATAGAGTTAGACAGTGGACTTTAACTTAAATAGAGTCCAACTTTTTGACTTGATCAATCTTATGATCTTTCAGGTAAATATGGCAGCTTCGCAATCAGTGTCCCTCCCTTTGGCAATAAAACACATGGACCCTTTGGTAATGGCACATGAGACTATCTCAAACTTAGCCTTTCTCTTTACCATTTGGTCAACCGAGTTGACTATGGCCGATCCTTTTCCATTGGGAAGAGAAATGTTTTTCTAGATATCCAATGCTACCATTGTCAATGTCCATTTAAGACTTGGGAAGTTGTTCTTTTAATCAAATTTGCTTTACTGGTGTTCCAAATCATTGCTGATTCCACAACACCAAGCAAATAGATAACATCATTAAGGGTCATGTCATAGTCTGTCTCATAGTAGTCCCAAAGAGACTCACTATGTTACTAAGAAAGTGATTGAACATCCAACTTTCACGAGACTTTGTCACCCAACTCTCCCGGTTTATCAATATGTGACTTTATCTCCAAGATGTGATCACACATAGACTATGCCTACTAATAGGGCTTGAGTGACCTTAAACTTGTGGGTTAGGGAGAATAATTGGAGGAGGTGGAGGAAGTGAAGCATGATGTTGAGGGACACCATCTTCAAGAGATTTGGGAAGATCATAGTTGTCTGAACCATACATCTATAATGGGAGAAAATCAAGTTAGTTGATTCAAAATCCTTAATATAACACCCAATATGAAATATTAAGGCTAGGACCCAACACAATATTTTATAATTTGGAAGAGGGATGCCGTAATCCAAGCTATAAAATATTTGAAGGTAGGCGAATGACGATTCACCAATTTCCACTGTGAAAAACGAAATAATTTATTAGGTTTTAATTGGATTTGAAATTCCTAGATCTTTTAAGATTCATTGAACTTTTCAATGGCATGTTTCAATCTCGAGTGTGTCCTCTCAAATTTTGTGACTGGGATTCCGAGGATCACAAAACAAGGTGTGAATAACCATACCAATTCACTTGGTACCCTTAATATTATCACCTAATCAATGTGCCGGTTAACCACACACGCTCCATTGATCTATGACAAACATTAAGTCACCCTTCGTGATCCTTACTAGTCCAAGTTAGTGTGCCGGTTAACCACACACGCTCCACCAACGACTTGGTAAGGTACAAAGTGTGAATTCCATGGGCTAGCACCAAATTCACATTTTTCCTAAAGTAACTAAGATTGGGAATTAAATAAAACATTTAGTTACTTTATAATAATCATTATACTTTTAATGAGAATTTATAAGTCCTTGTCTTACCCGTTTGGCTAACGACCCTCCACCAGTCAAGCAAGCGGTGGGTGAGAGTGGACACCCATTAAGTTGCCATTTTATAGGCAACAACCTTATACCCACCTTATAGACCGGCTTCGTGAAAGAGGCCTACTAACGGTAAAATGACTTGTTCTTATACATATATATAATAATTAACCATTAATCTTATAAATAGTATAAGTGTTGAATTTTAACTTCTAAAATTCTAAGTGTTGGAATTAAAGTTTATTAAAGTGTGTGAAACTTTTCCAAATTCCAAAACTTGAGGGCAAGTTTTGTAACTCTTCAAAACCTTTCATTTCATAACTTATGAATTAAAGGTTCATAAAATGAAGACTCTTCATTTTATGTAACTTATGTGTTTTTAATGTGTGTTAAAGAAAAGTGACCTTTGGATATCCATAACTTGAGGACAAATTATGGACTTCATTAAAACACATAAATGATCAAGAATTAATCCTAAACAATTCAACAAATAATTCCTATCATCTTCTAAATTCATAAGAACATGAACATGATTATCAAAGTTTCAAGAATTATATGAACACATAAAAAGCATGAAATTTTGATATATGCTATTGTAAATGGATTCGAACAACCATTACACCAACTATAATAAGTTTTAAAACATCAAAACAGTTTTAGGGTAAAGTTTCTAGTCCATTTCCAGCAACAAAAGTCGAAAATCTGCATTCTGAACCTTCTACTCGCCGAGTGCACGAACCTACTCTGCGAGTAAGATGAATTTTGGTTTGGAATCGGCGAGTCCCCCCATGGACTCAGCGATTCCATCATGCAGACAACAAAAAATTCGACTTTTTTCACTATTTTGCATCAAGTATCAAACAAGCAAGCCTATGCTCTGATACCACTGGTGGATTTTGAGCAATCTAACACTTCCTAAGTGTGCATACAATCCTAATAAACCGTGGATCTATGTTTGTCTAAATACATGCAAAATAATAATTTTCCAAGGTTCATAACCTATCTAACATGGCATGGGGAACTTTTAAACATAAAAGAATTAGATGAGATTACATACCTTTTTAATGAGTTTGATTCCTAAGGAGTTTGAGGGCCAAGCACCAATAGTGTGAATGCCTCAAATGGAATCACAAATCACCACAAACTCTTGGAAAACTTTGAGAGAGTGTATACACACTTATAAAATCGGCCACACACAAACACACATACTCTAGTAGCTATTTCATGCAACATAAGCATGCTTATATAGTGTGCATGGTTATGGTGAAACCCTAATAACCCATTACCTTTCCTTTTCCAAGGATCCATGGGTTAAAAGCTCCATGGATCATCCATGGACTTCCATATAAGCCTAGCCCATTAACTAATGAGTGTTAGCCCACACCATATAAACAATAGCCCACAATTTAATTAGTCTTCCTTTTAATCTCTAAATTAATTCACAATTAATTTAAGACTAGGACTAATTAAATAACTTCATATTAATATATTATAACTTACAATATATTAATAAGCATATGTGTATAACTCTCATAAAATTATCCATAAATAGTTTGGATGAAATGCAACCCAAATGGACCATGTCGGGTCGGGTCAAGTATATACCAAATAAGTTATGGACTTAGACACCTTATCCAACACCAATGACATTGGACTAAACTTAGTGATATAAACCAGTAGGAGAGTCCTCAACGAGGCTGGCAAGGGAGTCCCATGTGAGGCTGGCATGTCAGAGCTATCTAGGCCATGATAATGGACCATATATCAACAAGTCCCCCCAGTTCGATGTTATTGGTACGCGGCCAATGACATTGGATTGGACTTAGTCATATAAATTGTGCGTCATCAAGTCCCCCTAGTCCGATTTGATTGAATTGTTAGCAATCGGATCAGACTAGACAAAGCACCAATATATAAAAGAATGGAAAGAAATGACCGAACCTTTCCCACGAGCACCGTGGCGATGCGCAATGAGCCAGGCAGTGCTGACTGATATCAAAGAATGGAAAGAAATGATCGAACCTTTCCCACGAGCATCGTGGTGATGTGCAATGAGTCAGGTAGTGCTGGCTGAATGACCTTTCCTTGTTAGGAATATGATCCAGCTCATATGATGCAACGTAGCTATTGTTGCGATCATGCAGAGCGAGGTTGTTGATAATGTTAAGCGGAGCGGGGCTGCTATGTGACAATGGAGTCAGTACAACATTAGGTTAAGGTAGCCATACAATCTCTAATACTGTTATTCGATGCAGATGGAATTTCACCAATAGCCATTTAGATAGTCTGCCTTACACGAGCATTAGTAACCATCCTAAAGGTGTCTTCAAACTACACCATACCCAACTAGACTCCCCCCCCCCTAATCTGGTGTGGGTAGCGTAGGTAGCCGGATCAAACTATGACGCATAAGGCAAGGTTGTTATACCAATAGACGACGAAGTTGTTGGCATAAAAAGTAGAAAACTATTTGTTTAAGATGAATTTTGTCAAACCGATGAGTCGTAAGGTTGTTGACCATAACATAGGTGGAAAATATTCCAAGAGTTGGGCAATTAGGTTTCTAGCGGGGGTCATGCAGCGAGACTATTGTTGAGAGCCAAACAGCAGAAGTGATGAGGGATACGAGGTGAGGCTATAGGTTTGGGTTGCGCATCGAGACTATTGTCGAGATCCAGGCAACATAGATGTTGATGGATATGTGGTGAGGCTATAGGTAAGGATTGCGCAACAAGGTCGTTTCTGAGGGCCGGGGAACAGAGTTGCTGAAAGGTACGCAACGAGGAAACAAGTAGGGGTTCTACAGCCATACCATTTCCGAGAGCCAGTAAACAAATATGTTGAAAGGCAGTATGTAGTAGGGTTGTTGTCGGGACAAACTTTTTGTTGGAGAGTATCCTCACTACGGCATGATGCAATGTGGAGGATGCTTCATCGATCGTCCGAGCACAAGAGAGCCACGATGACTGTGAGAGAGGAAACACCAAGAATGAGATGTTAGGCGCATAATAAACTTGTGATGCGTGACTTATGGTGCACGACGATGTGCGACTTATGTTGCGCGACTTAGGGTAATAGCTTGGGCTTAGTGGTTAGCGACCATAGAGATGTCAAGCGGGAGAGCATCACATGGAATAGATCAAATTTAGCTACCAACGATCGTAAATACATCACGCGGGAGAGCATCGTGTGGAATGGATCGGGCTTAGCTGCCAACGATCGTAGATACATCACGCGATAGAGCATCACGTGGGATGGATCGGCCTTAGTTGCCAACGATCATAGATACATCATGTGGGAGAGCATTGGATGGAATGGATCGGGCTTCGCTGCCAACGATCGTAGATACATCACGCGAGAGAGCATCGCATGGGATGGATCGGGCGTAGCTGCCAATGATCATAGATACATCATGTGGGAGAGCATTGCATGGGATCATATAGGAAAAGGTTGCGAGCCTTTGAGCCTTGTTGGAGGAGCATGCCACTAGAGTCAGGATGAGAAGCCAGGCGAATCCTCACAAGGGTGCTGGACCTCGCACGCGAAGCTTGCTGCTATAATGGAGTCATGCTGAGAAGCTATGCGAATCAAGGCGAGGGTACTGAACCTCGCATGTGGAGCTTGCTGATATAATGGAGTCGGCTGAGAAGCCGGACGACTCAAGGCGACGGTATTGAATCTCGCATGCAGAGCTTACCGCTATAATGGAGTCGGGCTGAGAAACCATGCGACTCAAGGCGAGGGTACTGAAACTCGCATGGTTGGGCGCAACAACCCACTATCTATGTGTCCGGCTTGGGTGATGCTTCATTGCATCATTAGTTATAGTGACGATTGATGCCTCATCCTCTAATGACTTTATTGAAAGCCATGCAGCGAGGCTGCTGGGAGCCAGACATTTGAGCTGTTGTCAGGAGGTGTGTAACGGGAGTATTGTTGCGAGTAGAGCAATAGGGCCACTGAGAACCGAGCATCGAGCTATTAGCAATAGATTAGCAACATGACTACTGAGAGTTAGGCAACAAGACTACCGAGTGTTAGACCACCATGTTGCTCTTTCAGCCCGTAATACCAATATCACCTCATGGATGCACCATCATGTATAGTGTCGATTCTTCATGTACTTTAACTCTTCCCATTGGGAATAAAATTACTTCTTCATAGTATCGTACTAACCCTACTCCCCCCTCTTTTTTTTCATTCTTAGAGGAGCGTGAGGAATGAAAATGATGGATGCATAGTTGCAGGAAATTGGTCGACACAGCTACTAAGAAAAGCTAAGTGACCCATGTACTAACAAAACTGTGCAGCACGACTGGCACGACTGTTGGGCGTTAGACAACGTAACTGTTGACAACTAGGCTTTGCAGCTGCTGAGCTGGGTTGCATGGCCGGTGGGGGGCGGGCTACACGACTGCTGAGATCCAGGCAGTACGGCTGCTGAGAGATAAGCAACGAGACTACCTGAATTTGGTCGACACAGCTGCTGATAGTTGGGCAACATGGTTGCTGAGGATTATTTTTGGAACGCTTCATGAGTAGTAGTAGCGTACTACTCTTCCCCCTCTTTTTTTAAATGCTGAGTGGTCTGGACCGTTAATGCCTCCTTACGATTTGAATTTTGTTGCGAGATCACAGCATACGAGTGTCGGGCAGGCGCTTGATAAAACATTTTATAAAAATGACCTAATTAATTGTTGAGGTAGCCCAAAAATATGAGATAGACTAATTGAGAGGAGACCAAAGCAAAATTGCAGTCCATTAGGTCCATATCTCTTTTTTTTTTTTGTCGAGTGGGTCAAGTAGCTACAAATCTTCTAGAATCAGACTTGTTGGCCGAAATCACAACACTTGAGCGTTGACAGATAGGCCATGACTGATAGGTCAATTTGTTCTCGCAAAAACTGGACCATTTTAATTGTTTTAGATAGACCAGATACTAATATATGAAGAGTCCAAATCGAATGTCCTAGCCCAAATATACAATATAACCCATTTGCAGGAGCCCATTTAGCAAATAAACAACCCATATTTTAATCCCTTCCTTTTTATGTATATACAGGCTGAAAGATTTTAGGGTACTAGGTTTGGCCCACTTGTGATCTTATCAGTTTAGAATCGAGAGTAATCTAGGTCTCCAATCCTTATCTTTCTTTTGCTATCACGAGGTGCCAAGAGGGGAAAAGCAGCGGCGGTTGGGTGGTAAGCTCCTCGTCAGGGCGAGTGGTCTGAAAAGATCGAAACAAGAGTTCGACGACGGTGTGGGTCTGTTGGTTCATGTGTTGAAACAATCGACGACTGGCGGCGAAGTCAGGGCGACGCTTCTCCAGAGGAATTTTGTTCTTATGGGTCAGGAGGCGGTAGTTCTTGGTGATGACGATGGAAATTGGTTGCAAGTAAGCTTTAGGTCAACCCAACTCGGGTCCAATTCTTCAGCCTCCTCCAGGTTATCTAATTTGAACGATATCTTCACATCTGCCTTCAATTTCACGTAACCCTTCGAGCTTCTTATTTTGGAAACTAGCTTGGTTTCTGTATAACGTCTCGATTTCCTCAGTTGGCCATTGTAAGAGCTGCTTCTGGTTTTTGTGGAGCCATAAAATCCATGGGATCGACTAGTGACGGGAGTTGCTGGCGTCGAAAATGTTGTGGGTGATCAGGTGGGTTTGTGATTAGAGCTTGTGATGTGTTGATGGCGGAGACCAGAACTATCGTTTCTCGGTGTTGGAGCTATCGGTGTTGGTCTTGGTGGGGCTGTGGTTCCGCTTCCCCATGGTGAATCGTAAAACAAGGACCGGTGATTGCTGCTGGAAGCTACGGGCACTAGTTGCTGGCGGAGCGACTGCCATTGTCTTGGATTGGGTCATCGATGTGTAATAGCATCCTTGGCCATTTTACCTAGTCCTGTGCAGAGGAGTGGGGCAGGTGATCCGACGATAGTTGTTGGGCTGTTTTGTTAGCGATGTTGGTTTGGAGGAGGTTCGTAAGATCTGGGTTGAGTAGGTGGACTGGCGGAGCTAGGTGCGACCGTGGATTAAGTAGTTGGGGATTTCCCGCCAGAGAAGTTGTTAAGCCAGGGATAACCGGGAGCTGCTAGTGTTTGTACTGTTGTGAAGCGGTGGTCGCAACTGGAGGTTTTCAGTTGGTGGTGCTCACGTTCCGACGAGAGAAGCTCGGGTCTCAAGAAGTCTTAGGCTGCCCAGGAAGATGTGTTGACCGGTGGGTCCCACTTTTTTTTTTTTTTTTGTACATAAGAGATTGGACCAGATGGGTCAAGCTTTGTTTTTGACTCTTGTAGACAGCTCTATCATTTTTCTGGTGCACGTCTGGTGCACTGTGCTCCTTTACGCCATTTTTTTGTTGTCAACAGTAGATAGACAAGACATATACCATTCTTGATGTATTTTGAGTGATTTGTCAATAAATGTGAGCTGTAAAGATGATTTTCTCTATGTATATACACTTATTTTGTTTTTTTATGCATTTTTCTTATCACTTTTGTAGAATCCACTTTCCGTCTCTTTGTTTTCTCTTTTCTTTTTATATATATAATCATTAATTAAAATGGTAAAACTATGAAGTAAAAATAACTTTCACTAGTTACAGCACAACTTAAAGAAATTTGTACATTTAGACTGATTACTAAAATTAACTTTTGATAATATGACATCTGAAAGATGGTAAAAATCTCATAATAATTTTCTTCATTTTCAAAACTACCGAAGATATATGGAAAGGCATAAATTAAATGAAGTTTCTGAAAAGCTATGGACTGAGGGTGGGTGAAGACCCATCAAAACTTCTCCTCCCTTCTCTTTTTCTTTTAAAATGTCTTGTAAAATATACAAGCCATACAACTATGTGTACAAATAGTTGTTACAGGGATGGGATAGCACAAAGAATCATAGCTAAAAACGAATTTTTGGTAATATGTGAACTGAAAATAAGATGAAAATTCTTAAAAACTTCTTTTCTACCTACTTGCTGAACAAACTCATATTAAAAACGGATTTGATGAAATACTGCTCATAAAACTTCATTTTCTTTTCGGCTTGCTCAACAGACTATGAAGATATGAGGAAGAAAGATACCTGCCATAAAGATATGATCAAGAAACAGATATGGAAAATTTTTCATTCTCTATCTCTAAGCTTTTAGAGAAAAAACTAAATAGGCAACTTTAGAAGAGTTTTGCAAAGAAAATCATAAGCCCGAAGGTGATTTCCTTGTAACATAAACTAAAAATAAGGTAAAAAATCACGAAAAATGTATTCTCCTCTCAAGTTACTAGGATAAACACCAAAATATGAACAAAGATGGAGAAATTGTCGAAAGAACCTCATCTCTCCCCGAAAATACAAGTAAAAACGGGTCTGGATTGGTGTTTTCAAACTTGAAAGGTGAATAAGTGAACAAAAATGTACAGATCAGGAGATCTAAGCTAAAAACGTTGATAGATCTAACATGTCTTTGCAAGCTTCATAAATGTTCAGATGAGTTAAAAACTCAAAAGATCTTTGTAACGCCCTGTTCCTGCTACGTATTTATTTTGATTAAATGTTTCTTTTTGAAAGAGCTACTCGGCGAGTTGTAGCCCTAACTCGTCGAGTAGATGTCGAGTTGGATGCAGGCTTTAAGTGATCTACTCGGCGATTCCACGCCTGGACTCGGCGAGTAGGCCGGTCAGGAGGAAACCCTAATCCTTAGGGTTTGCACCCTATTTAAACGTCCTTATAGCCCCATCTCAGCCTCCATCACCCTCAGAGCATTCCTTATCGAAACCCTAGCCTCCATTGGTAAGTTTGAGTGATTGTTGCCTTGTGAAGGGACTTTTGGTGCACATTGGAGCAAGTGGAAGAAGGGAGAGGTTGAAGAGGTCAAGGAAGGGGACTTAGATCCTAACACATTCGTTTTTGGTCATCCATTCTGGTAATAAAGTTTCCATCTTGGTTATTGATCTATTAGATCTTGTTTGTCCCTAAATTGTTGCTTTTAAGCCCTAAAGCCCCAAATCCTTTCTAGAGAAACCTTATGGTTGGGTTATACTTCAGAGTGCTATTAGGTTATGGGAGTTAGCCATTAGGTGAATGCGTCACGTCACATGCGAACAGGGTTGAATAATCTCAAAGTGCTAGACTTGGCCTTATTGCGCAGCTCTTGTCTGAGTCTAACCGTTGTAGGGACAATCCTTTTACTTGAAGCATTATCTGAGCCTCGCCTCATGTGATGGTATTCAGGTGATGGCTAATTGGCATCACAAGGAGGCTTTCAGTAGCTGAGGATTGGATCGGGTATAGTCAGAGAATTCCCTAGGGCAAGCCTAGGATGGGAGTAGCAGAGATTATTAGCAGCAATAGTGACTCGGTGGAGTCAAGGCAGTACTTGAGGAAAGTACGGATAGATGTGGAAGGTAGTATGGGCCCGTACTACTGGAAGCAGAGGATCCGTACTCGAATTAAGGAAAGCTGAAATGAGATCAGGAAACTTGTGGTAGTAGTGATTGATGGGTTTTGAGCATTCTAACACTTCCTAAGTGTACATGCAACCCTAATAACCTTGGATCTATGTTTGTCTAATTGTCATGCAAAGTTGAATTCCATGGTTATATTCCTATCTAGCATACATAGGGAACAATTTTAACATTAAGTATAGATAGAATAACTTACCTTGTTGTTGCTTGTGTTCCTTGAAACCTTGTGAGCCTAGCACCCCAAGTGTGATGCCTCAAATGCTTCACACAACACCAAATGCTCTTGGAAGAACTTATGAGAGAATACTCACTTCTTCAAAATCAGCCAAGCCCTCTTGTTTCTTAGTGTAGCCAATTTTGGGTGGAGAATATGTTACTTATATAGTGTTGACACATCTAGGGTTAAACCCTAATGTGTCATGACTCTTCATTTCCATGACCCATGGGTTTGTAACTCCCATGGAGCATCCTATGGGTGGAACCCAACTTGATAGTCCATGGAGCCTTTTAGCCCACTATACAAGATATGGATGATTTACTTAATCAACCCATATATTTAATTAGTTATCTTTTGATCACTTAATTAATTCTAAATTAATTCTTGATCAAACTAATCAAATAATATTATTAATATATTAGAACTTATGATATATTAATAATCTCCAAGCGTTATTTCTCTCATTTAGTTTATCCAATTGCATGGTGCCATGCAACCCAAATGGACCATGCCGGGTCGGGTCAAGTACATACCAGAAATAGTTATGGACTTAGACACCTTATCCAACAGTCTCCCACTTGGATAAGTCTAATAACTATTACTGCAAGTATGACTTCAGGAACCGATCGGCAATCGTAGCTCTTTACAAGGTTTCTCGAAACTTGAGAAGATGATGGTACGCCATTTAAGATAAGTGATCATATAATCCTCTGTTCTAGATATCAGTCGGACAAATACATGGAACAATGTCTTACTTATGTCCAACATTTGTTTCCCGATTTCCGATTTGTTTGACAAAGAACTTTATTGAACACATCAATCTAGTTCTGACCGGTCCCGGTACATAGGTCAAAACAAAATCATCGAGGGGCCCAGATATCAGCTTCTAATCCAAGAAGGAACAGATAAACTTCGACTCATATGTTTGTTCTACTACTCATTGAATTACACATAAGAGCACGATTTTATAACATCGAGTTACCAATGCGTTTTTCGTACAATCAATGCATAACCAACTTGTAAGTAACAAATCATATCTCTAGGTTTAAAGACTTATATGATATTACCGTCTCACGATCACTCAAGATAGAATTCCATGAAGTGATTCCAGTGAGCGTGGGTTGAGTCCAATGCTCAGAACTTATGAGCACTCATGATTGTTGTAGCCTTGTCCCAGACCTCTACAACCAAACATGACAGTCTTGATTCATACCTACTTCCGACATATGACCGACTGTGGAGGTTTGAATAATATGTTATACCAAACAAAATTATTCTGGAAGTCAAAACATGCAAAAGAAATATAGTAAACGATCGACAAGAGATAGCAACACTTTACTCATAAATAAAACACTTTTATTCATCATCAAATGTCAATTACATTTTACAAATTTCGAGGTTATCTAACTACTAAATCTAATATCATCCTTCAGCCCTATGCTCCGAGCATGCTGGAGATGCTTAATCCGAGTCAGTCCCTTCGTGAGGGGATCTTCCGGATTCTCATCTGATGATACCCTCTTTGCCACGAGGAGTCCTTCTTCGATCCGATGTCTGATGAAATGGTATTTTCTGTCGATGTGTCTGGATCTCCCGTGATCCCTTGGTTCCTTGGCTAAGGCAACAGCACTTTTACTATCACAGAAAATTTCCATTGGCTCTTTAATAGCTGGTACAACTCCAAGGTCTCCAATGAAGTTCCTTAGCCATAAAGCCTCCTTTGCCGCTTCGCTAGCTGCAATATACTCTGATTCACAAGTAGAATCTGCCACTATCTCTTGCTTGGAACTCTTCCAAGAAATTGCTCCTCCATTTAGGGTAAAGACCCAGCCCGACTGAGAGCGGAAGTTATCCCTATCAGTCTGGAAGCTAGCATCACTATACCCTACAACTCTCAAGTCATCACTCCCACCGAGGGTAAGGACCCAGTCCTTAGTCCTTCGTAGGTACTTGAGAATATTCTTTACCGCAGTCCAGTGTGCCTTGCCAGGGTTCCCCTGAAACCTGCTAACCATGCTCAAAGCAAAGGCTACATCAGGTCGAGTACACGTCATAGCATACATGATCGAACCTACAGCCGAAGCATAAGGTACTCGACTCATTTCTGCTATCTCAGCCTCAGTGTTAGGGCTTTGTGTCTTACTCAACTTGGCGCTACTCTGGATGGGCAACTCTCCTTTCTTGGAGTCTTGCATTTTGAATCTCTTCAGAACCTTCTCCAAGTAGGTACTTTGACTAAGTCCAATTAGTCTTTTACTCCGATCTCTCAAGATCCTTATCCCCAAAATATAGGTAGCTTCACCAAGGTCCTTCATAGCGAAACACTTTCCAAGCCAGGATTTTACTTCCTGCAGGGTTGGAATGTCGTTTCCTATGAGTAGTATGTCATCCACATACAATACCAAGAAGCTAACTATACTCCCACTAGCCTTGACATATACACAAGATTCATCTTCACTCCTAGAAAAGCCAAATTCCTTGACCTTTTCATCAAAGCAAAGATTTCATCTGCGAGGTGCTTGCTTTAATCCATAAATGGATTTCTCAAGCTTACACACTCTATTAGGGTACTCGTTGCTGACAAAACCCTCTGGCTGACTCATGTAAACATCTTCAGCCAACTTCCCATTAAGGAAAGCGGTTTTGACATCCATTTGCCAAATTTCATAGTCATGAAATGCGGCTATGGCTAACAGAACCCGAATAGACTTAATCTTGGCTACCGGAGAAAAGGTCTCATCATAGTCCACTCCAGGAATTTGAGAGAAGCCCTTTGCAACCAGTCTAGCCTTATAAGTGTGTACTTTACCATCCATGTCGGTCTTCTTTTTGAAGACCCATTTGCACCCTACAGTCTTTCGACCTGGTACATTCTCAACCAAGTTCCAAACTTGATTGTCATACATGGATTGTATCTCGCTATCCATAGCCTCTTTCCATTTAGCAGACTCGGGGCCTGCCATGGCTTCCTCGTAGCTGTTAGGGTCATCTTGACTTACTAGTGTCTCATCACTAATAAGTGTCTCACCTTCTGCAGTAATATGGAATCCATAGTAATGCTCAGGTGCACTACTAACTCTCGTGGAACGCCTCAGAGGTACAGATTCGTCAATTGGCTCAACAGGAGTTTCCTCCTCAAGTTGAGGGCTAGAGTTTGAAGTTCCTTCACCACTTGACTCTTGAATTTCTTCAAGATCAACTTGCCTCCCACTGTCTCCTTGGCTTATAAACTCTCTTTCTCGAAAGACTCCTCTTCTTGTTACAAAGACCACATTATCACTAGGTCTGTAGAAGAGGTAACCAAAGGACTGCTGTGGGTAGCCGATGAAAATACACCTCTCGCTTCGGGGTTCGAGCTTATCATGAGTCTCGCTTCTCACGAAAGCCTCGCAGCCCCAAATCTTGATGTGGTCTAGTTTAGGTACTTTACCAGTCCACATCTCGTGAGGAGTTTTGGCAACTTTCTTTGTAGGGACTAGATTAAGGATATGGGCGGCAGTCTCTAAGGCATACCCCCAGAATGAGATTGGTAGTGAAGCTCGACTCATCATGGAACGAACCATGTCCAACAAGGTTCGATTACGCCTCTCAGCCACACCATTCAACTGTGGTGTCCTGGGAGGTGTCAATTGTGAGACAATTCCACATTCCTTTAGATAGTCGAGGAACTCTGAACTAAGATACTCACCACCTCGATCAGATCGAAGCATCTTAATGTTCCTGCCCAATTGATTCTCGACTTCCTGTTTAAATTCCTTAAACTTCTCGAAAGTCTCTGACTTATGCTTGATTAAGTAAACATATCCATATCTACTGTAATCATCAGTAAAAGTCAAATAATAACGATT
The DNA here is from genome assembly GCF_052625555.1 of Lactuca saligna. Classification (NCBI taxonomy): domain Eukaryota; kingdom Viridiplantae; phylum Streptophyta; class Magnoliopsida; order Asterales; family Asteraceae; genus Lactuca; species Lactuca saligna. Next base: position 122,132,351 of record NC_136425.1, read on the forward strand.
AGCATCCCTTGTGGCATGTTTGAATGGTCCACACACATCCGTGTGTATAAGGTCCAACAAACCTTCACCCCTTTCACACGAGCCTGTGAAGGGTGACTTTGTCATTTTTCCAAGTAAGCATGATTCGCAACTATCATTTGACTTTAGGTCAAACGACTCCAAGACTCCATCTTTTTGGAGTTGGCCTATGCATTTCTTGCTTATATGTCCAAGACGACAATGCCATAATGATGCTTTATCCAAGTTATTATTAGTAGTAGAATCAATACACAAAACATTATTTCCTAAGTTATCTACAATAGATACAGCTTCATACACACCATCACAAGGTAATGCTTTAAAATAAAGTACATTATTAAGGAAAGCATTAATCGAACCAACTTCATTATCAAACGAAAAGGTGAAACCTTGTTTGTACAACGCATGAAAGGAAATAATATTTCTTGCCATTTCTGGCGAATAACAACATTTATTCAAATCTAAATTTAACCCACTACTTAGTGATAAAGTATAAACTCCAATCTTGGTGACAGGTGTAACTTTCCTATTCCCCATGATTAAGTTTATTCTTCCTTGCTCCACAATCTCACTTCTTCCTAGTCCCTGCAAGTCACAACAAATATGAATACCGCAACCGGTATCAAGGACCCAAGATTTCGAATGGGGTGAGTTATTAGAAATGATAGTGTAAATACCTGCATGGTTGGGTTTGACTTTCCCATCCTTCACATCCTGCTGGTACTTTGGGCAGTTCCGCTTCCAATGAGCTTTTTCATGGCAATAGAAGCATTCAGCCTCTTTTGGGTCAGAAGAAGGAGTAATGAAACCTTTCTTGGTTCCACTTGAAGAAGAGCCATCAAGGGTCCGAGCCTTGGTACCCTTCGATGATCTCTTTCTCTTCCTCCCTCGACTTTGCCCGATTGCCAAGACCGGAGTTGAGTCTGGAGTAGGAGTGATAGCAACCGACTTCCCCTTAAGACCTGTTTCTGCGGTCTTGAGAAGTCCCTGAAGTTTGCTGAGGGTGACCTCTTCCTTGTTCATGTGATATGTCATGCGGAATTGATCATAGCACGATGGTAAGGAGTGCAAAATGATATCTATTGCAAGCTCCTCAGGAAAGTTCACATTGAGCTTCAGCAAACGATCCACATACCTTTGCATTTTCTGCATGTGGCTCGTGACGGACTCTCCGTCCTTCATCATGGTTGTTATCATGGAGCAGATGACTTCGTACCTCTCTTGTCGTGCACTTTGATGGTATCTTTCCATCAAATCTTGGTGCATTTTATAAGGGTAGAAATCTTCATAAGACTTTTGGAGTTCACCTGTCATGGTGGCCAACATGATGCAAGCCACCTTGGTTGCATCTCTTTCATGAGTATGAAAGTCAGCGATCTCCTGGGGAGTTGCAGTGGACTCGTCAATTTCCTTAAGCTCCTTGTCAAGGACATATTCTTTGTCCTCGTAGCGGGTAATCATCCTGATGTTTCTGATCCATTTATTGAAGTTGGATCCATCAAAGGTGACTTTCCCACACAAACTCATAAGAGTAAAGGAGCCATTAGGATTCGAGCCAGAAGCATTGTTTGAAGACATCTGAAAAAGAAGAACAAGTTTAGTTTAGATTTAAGAGAGTCCTTAATAAAACACCCAAATGTAATATTAAGGCTAGGATCCAATCACAATATAATATAACTTAGAAGAGGTATGCCGTAATCTAAGCTATACCATATTTGAAAGGTAGGTGAATGACGATTCACCAATTTCCACCACGAAAACCGAAATATTAGATATTTAGTTTTTATTGGTTTTAGAAATTCCTAGATTCTTTGAGATCCAATGAACTTTTCAAAGGCATGTTTCAATCTCGGAAGTGCCCTCCAGGTTTTGTGACTGGGATGCCGAGGATCACAAAACGAGGTGTGAAGTAACCATGCAAATCACTTGGTACCCTTAAAGTTTATCACTCAATCGATGTGCCGGTAAACCACACACGCTCCACCGATACTATAATAAACCTTAAGTCACCCTTTACCTACCTTGTTAAGTCCAAGTTAGTGTGCCGGTTAACCACACACGCTCCACCAACGACTTAGACAAAGTGTAAAGTGTAATTTCATGGATTAGCACCTTATTCACATTTTTCCTAAAGTAACTAAGATTGGGAATTTAATAAACATTTAGTTACTTTATTATATTCATCATACTTTGAATGAGAATTTATAAGTCCTTGTCTTACCCGTTCGGCTAACGACCCTCCACCAGTCAAGCAAGCGATGGGTGAGAATATTCACCCATTAAGTCACCATTTTATAGGCAACAACCTTATACCCACCTTATAGACCGGCTTCGTGAATGAGGCGTACTAGCGGTAAGACGACTTTATTCTTATACATATATATATATATATATATATAATTATTAAATCATCATAATATAAGTATAAGGGTTGAATTTTAACTTTTAAAATTCTAGGGGTTGGAACTTAAAGTTTTAACTTAACTTTACTTGTTCCAAAACTTGAGGGCAAGTTTTGTAACTTTCAAAACTTTTCATTTCTTGTAACTTATGAGTTTAATAGAGTAATAAAAATGAAGACTCTTCATTTTTCTAACTCTTGTGTTTTCTTAATGGTTTTAACTCAAGTGTGACTCTTGGTTTTCCATAACTTAAGGATAAGTTATGGACTCCATTAAAACACATTATGATCAAGAATTAAACTACCAAATAGGTTACAAATAATTCCTATGATCATCTAAAACATCATAAGAACAAGAACATGAATATGAACACAATCAAAAATTACATAAAACTTTGTAATTTTGATAACTAGTTGTTGTAAATGAATTAGCAAAGACATTACACCACCAAAAAACAAGTTTTCAATTACCAAAACAGTTTAGGGTAATGTTTCTAATTCATTTTCCAGCAACTGAATCGAAATTCTGCACTCATTCGACCCTACTCGCCGAGTGCATAAACTGACTCGCCGAGTTGGTTGAAGATACTCATGGACTCAACGAGTCCCCCCTATAGACTCGACGAGTCCATTCGCAGACAGCAAAATTTCCGATTCTGTTTTCAACTTTTAAGCACAAATAAGAACAAACAAGCCTAGGCTCTGATACCACTGATGGGTTTTGAGCATTCTAACACTTCCTAAGTGTACATGCAACCCTAATAACCTTGGATCTATGTTTGTCTAATTGTCATGCAAAGTTGAATTCCATGGTTATATTCCTATCTAGCATACATGGGGAACAATTTTAACATTAAGTATAGATAGAATAACTTACCTTGTTGTTGCTTGTGTTCCTTGAAACCTTGTGAGCCTAGCACCCCAAGTGTGATGCCTCAAATGCTTCACACAACACCAAATGCTCTTGGAAGAACTTATGAGAGAATACTCACTTCTTCAAAATCAGCCAAGCCCTCTTGTTTCTTAGTGTAGCCAATTTTGGGTGGAGAATATGTTACTTATATAGTGTTGACACATCTAGGGTTAAACCCTAATGTGTCATGACTCTTCATTTCCATGACCCATGGGTTTGTAACTCCCATGGAGCATCCTATGGGTGGAACCCAACTTGATAGTCCATGGAGCCTTTTAGCCCACTATACAAGATATGGATGATTTACATAATCAACCCATATATTTAATTAGTTACCTTTTGATCACTTAATTAATTCTAAATTAATTCTTGATCAAACTAATCAAATAATATTATTAATATATTAGAACTTATAATATATTAATAATCTCCAAGTGTTATTTCTCTCATTTAGTCTATCCAATTGCATGGTGCCATGCAACCTAAATGGACCATGCCGGGTCGGGTCAAGTACATACCAGAAATAGTTATGGACTTAGACACCTTATCCAACAGTGATTCCTCGAGATATATCAGTGTTCCTGACGTTTATTATGTTGTGTTTCAGAATGGTGGTATTACGCCTTAGACCAACAGTTGGCAGTTCAGGAGAGGGATCGGGTTCGGGATCAGGTTTCGAGTCGGTGGATGAGGGGCTACGTGATTTCATCACGTCAGAGATCACCAGGGGCATCCTTGAGTCGACCCCCATTATCTTCGGGTCGATCAAGGAAGGGATAGTTGAGCTGATGGAGGATCGCCTTCGGGCATTCAGGAGCGACATGGCATCTGGCCAGTCGGGATCTCACACACTGTCCTTTAAGGACTTCAGGGGCAGTGGTGCATCGGATTTTCACGGGGCGAAGGACCCCATAGCTGCCAGGCGATGGATTGCAGACATTGAGTCTGCACAGTTGACTAGCTTCTGCCCTGAGGGGTCGAAGGTGAGATTTGCAGCAAGATGTTTGAGGGATCGAGCTAGGGATTGGTGGGAGTCCGTTGGTGACACGTTGGGAGCCTCGGTTGTCGAGGCTATGACCTGGTCGGACTTCGTGACCAGGTTTAGGGTAGAGTTTGCACCAGCTGTCGAGCTTCAGCAACTGGCTAGGGAGTTTTTAGATATGAGGCAGACGACAGAGACTGTTTCGGAGATCACCGCCAAGTTCCGGGAGAGGGCATTGTTGGTGCCCCAGTATGCGGGTGATGAGGATATGAGGAGGACCCGCTATCATGACATGTTACGAGCTGATATTCGGGAGCATGTCAGTTTTTCAGCTTGCCCTACCCTGGACTCTATGATTGCCAGGGCAAGGGAGAAGGAGATATATCTGGAGCACATTCGGAAGAGGAAGGCAGAAGAGGGTCATGTTATGGGGGCTTCTGGGAAGAAGCCCAAGGGACTAGATGCGGGGCCGAAAGGTCAACAGGGGCGGGGCCGCTACAGGAAATGCGGTAAGGCGCACGAGGGAGCGTGCAAGTTGGGATCGTCAGGCTGCTATAAGTGCGGCAAGTCAGGGCACTTCAGCAGGGATTGTACCGCCCCTGCGCCTGTGAGACAAACGCTTGAGTTGCTATGTTTCCATTGCAACCAGAGGGGCCACAAGAAGGCCAGTTGCCCCCAGTTGACAGCAGCATCGGCGCCAGTAAAAGCGCCAGCTCTAGCGACCCTGCGGATCATTGATGGCCTGCAGGGCAAGGCAGAGGCTCCAATGGTGAGGAGCCAGGCGTTTCAGCTGACTACTGAGGAGGCACGCATCGCACCCGATGTGGTGACGGGTATGGTTCTTTTACTCTATTTTATTTATATGATGTTATGATATTGATGTGTGCTCTGTGTATATGCATTAGGATATCCCAGTTCAGGTGTTGTTTGACTCGGGTGCCACCCAATCGTTTGTTTCTCTTGCGCTTAGCAAGAAGTTTTCTGAGTCTTCGGGCATGTTGGATTTCCCTCTAGAGGTAGAGATTACCGATGATCGATCAGTGCGAGCATCAGCAGTGTTCAGGGATTGTGTTCTTAGGTTGTTGGAGGAGCACTTTTTGGTGGAATTGGTTCCCATTCCATTGCGTGGGAACAAGGTGATCATAGGCATGGATTGGTTGAGCCCTAATAGGGGTGGTGATAGATTGCGCACATCAGCTGGTGCGGATCAGGACCCCAAGTGGGGGAGAGTTGGTGATCCACAACGAGAGGCCACAACGTGGACCCACAGTATGTTCAGCAGAGAGAGCTAGGCGCTACCTTCAGCAGGGTTGCGCAGGATATGTCACGTATGTTATGGATACCCGGGAGGCGGGTAGGGCGATGATGAGCGAGGTTCCAGTGGTACGAGACTACGCAGATGTGTTCCTAGAGGAGCTTCCTAGGATACCTTCGGAGCGTCAGGTAAAGTTCAGGATCGACCTAGTCCCTAGTGCGACTCCGATAGCCAAGGCACCGTACCGGTTGGCTCCTCCCAAGATACTGGAGTTGTTTATGCAGTTGCAGGAGCTGCTAGACAAGGGATTTATCAGGCCGAGAAGTTCACCCTAGGGAGCCCCGATTTTGTTTGTGAAGAACAAGGACGGGTCGCATCGGATGTGTATAGACTATCGGCAGCTGAACAAGCTAACAGTGAAGAACCGTTACCCACTCCCAAGGATTGATGATCTCTTTGACCAGTTACAGGGAGCATCTTGGTTCTCCAAGATCGATTTGCATTCAGGTTACCATCAGATGAGGGTCAGAGAGGGGGATGTGTAGAAGACTGCGTTTCGGACGCTTATAGCCATTATGAGTTCATGGTGATGCCGTTTGGGCTCACCAACACTCCTGCCGCGTTCATGGACCTCATGAACCGCGTGTGCAGACCGGTGTTGGATCAGTCTGTGATAGTTTTCATCGATGATATCTTGGTTTACTCCAAGACGCAGGAGGAGCACGAGGAGCATCTGAGAGAGGTTTTGGAAACCCTAAGGAGGGAGAGCTTGTACGCCAAGTTCTCCAAGTGCGAGTTTTGGTTGCGCGAGGTGCAATTCTTGGGGCACCTTGTCAACCAGAACGGTATACTAGTTGACCCGGCCAAAATAGAGGCCGTGATGAGATAGGAGATTCCGAAGTCTCCATCTGAGATTCAGAGTTTCTTGGGTTTAGCAGGCTACTATCGGAGATTCATTAAGGACTTCTCCAAGATAGCCATACCCTGACACGGTTGACTAAGAAAGTCGTAGTCTTTCAATGGGGGCCTGAGCAGCAGGCAACATTCGAGGTTCTAAGATAGAGATTGTGCGAGGTGCCAATCTTAGCCCTGCTAGAGGGCGTAGAGGATGTTGTGGTATATTGTGACGCATCCATTTAGGGGTTTGGCGCGATACTGATGCAGAGATGGCACGTCATTACCTACGCTTCGAGACAGCTGAAGCCTCACGAGGCGAACTACCCGACGCATGATTTAGAGTTGGGGGAGGTGGTCTTCTCCCTCAAGATTTGGCTACATTACCTCTACGGGGTTCGGTGTACCATTTACACGGACCACAAGAGTTTGAGGTACCTCATGGATCAGCCGAATTTGAACATGAGGCAGCATCGGTGGCTTGATGTGGTGAAGGATTATGATTGTGAGATCCTTTACCACCCGGGGAAGGCCAATGTGGTGGCCAATGTGCTTAGCCACAATGCGACGCTGATCAGGGATATTTGCATGTGGATGATAGTGGTGACTTCGCTTTTGGAGCGGATTCGGGAGGCCCAGCAGGAGGCCCTGAAGGAGGAACATCGGAAGAGTGAGCGCATAGTGGGTCAGGCTTCCTCCTTCGACAATGACAGCAAGGGATTATTGACATTACACCGCAGGGTATGGGTGCCATACCTCGGAGGCGTGCACCAGATTTTGATGGAGGAGGCGCACAAATCCCGATTCTCCATTCATCCCGGGTCGACGAAGATGTATAGGGATCTTCGTCTGGACTATTGGTGGCCTTGCATGAAGCAAGATGTGGCTTGGTTCGTCGAGCAGTGCTTGACCTGCACGAAGGTCAAGGCCTAGCATCAGAAACCACATGACAAGATGCAGCTATTGGAAATCCCGTTGTGGAAGTGGGAGGATATTACAATGGATTTTATCACGAAGCTTCTCAGGACCGCGCGAGGAGTGGATTCTATATGGGTCATCGTGGATCGATTGACCAATAACGCCCATTTTATCCCGATTCAGGAGAGCATCTTGGCCGAGAAGTTGGCCAACATCTATATCAGGGAGATAGTGACACGGCACGAGGTGCCAGTGTCAGTGATTTCAGACAGAGATGTGCGTTTTACTTCCAGGTTTTGGAAGATGTTTCATGATGAGTTGGGTACTCGTCTTCATTTTAGCACTACCTTCCACCTACAGACGGATGGTCAGAGTGAGCGGACCATCCAGACTCTTGAGGATATGTTGCGGGCATGCGTGCTAGATTTCGGTGGCAGTTGGGATACGTATCTTCCGTTAGCGGAATTTTCGTATAACAATAGTTACCATGCAAGTATTGACCCCCTCCTTTCGAGATGCTCTACGGGAGGAAGTGCAGGACCCCGATTTGTTGGGGAAAGGTCGGTCAGCGTATCATTGGGAGCACCAAAGTGGTGCTCAAGATGACAGAGTTGATCCAGCAGGTTCGTAGTAGACTGCAAACTGCGCAGAGTCGGCAGAAGAGTTACGTCGATAGAAGGCATTCAGACTTGGAGTTTCAGGTGGGTGACATGATCCTCCTAAAGGTATCACCCTAGAAGGGTGTCATTAGGTTCCGGAAGAGGGGCAAGTTGGGCCCCAGGTTCATTGGTCCTTTTAGGGTTTTGGCCCGGGTGGGTCGGGCCGCCTATCGATTGGATCTTCCAGCAGAGCTTAGCCAGATCCACAACACTTTTCATGTTTCTTAGTTGAGAAAGTGTTTGGTGGACGAGTCAGCAGTTGTACCCTTGGAGGATATTCAGGTTGATAGCAACCTGAATTATACCGAGAGACCAGTTGTGATCTTAGATCGAAAGGCGAAGACCTTGAGGAACAAGGTGGTTCAGTTGGTGAAGGTGCAGTGGCAGCACTGGAGGGGTTCAGAGTGGACATGGGAGGCAGAGGAGGCAGAGGAGGAGATGAGGGAGCACTACCCATAGTTGTTTCTGGAGACATCACACTTCGAGGACGAAGTCTAAGATAAGTGGGAGAGAATTGTAACGCCCCGTTCCTGGTACATATTTATTTTGATTAAATGTTTCTTTTTGGAAGAGCTACTCGGTGAGTTGTAGCCCTAACTCGCCGAGTAGATGTCGAGTTGGATGCGGGATTTAAGTGATCTACTCAGCGAGTCCACGCCTGGACTCGGCGAGTAGGCTAGTCAGGAGGAAACCCTAATCCTTAGGGTTTTCACCCTATTTAAACGTCCTTATAGCCCCATCTCAGCCTCCATCACCCTCAGAGCATTCCTTATCGAAACCCTAGCCTCCATTGGTAAGTTTGAGTGATTGTTGCCTTGTGAAGGGACTTTTGGTGCACATTGGAGCAAGTGGAAGAAGGGAGAGGTTGAAGAGGTCAAGGAAGGGGACTTAGGTCCAGAACACATTCGTTTGTGGTCATCCATTCTGGTAATAAAGTTTCCATCTTGGTTATTGATCTATTAGATCTTGTTTGTCCCTAAATTGTTGCTTTTAAGCCCTAAAACCCCAAATCCTTTGTAGAGAAACCTTATGGTTGGGTTATACTTCATATCTAGACTCTTATTACCTTCTACAAGTGTTAAGTTTCAGTCATATTTGTGATTAAGGTCCCTCTTGAGCTTAGAACCCCATTAAGAGCTTAGTTTGGACATTTGAAGTCCCTAAAGCTATGCATGCACGTAAAGTTTGCAACTTTACGTGATAAGCATGCCCTAGAAGCCTAGATCTGTGGTTTGGAGCCGCTGCATGGCTCAAATCAGGTCTGTTTGGAAAAAGGGCTGGATGAACTCGGCGAGTAGAACGTTAGACTCGGCGAGTCCTATGAAGATAGCCGTGAACTGGCGAGTTGGATGAGCAACTCGGTGAGTCGGATGAAGATTGCCTTAGACTGGACGAGTTGTTCTTCAACTCGGCGAGTCGGATGAACTTGGACTCAGTATGTGTGCATCGAAGAAGAACGCGTTGAGTCTTCGCTAAGCTCGACGAGTAGAAACGGGTATAAAACTAGAACAAATAGAAGGGACTCGGCGAGTTGGCGAGCCAATTCGGCGAGTCCGGTCAACTAGGAAGTTGACTTTGATCGGGAAGTTGACTTTGACCAGGAAGTTGACTTTGACCAGGGGGTAAATAGTCATTTTACCCTAAAATTAGTTATCAGTATTTGACTTAGTGTTTATGGAAATTAGAGCCGGGGAGTTCCAGTTCAGCAGTCAGGCGCTCAGCAAGCAGACTTTCAGCAGCTACTTCGAGGTGAGTTACCTTCTAGTAGCAGTGCGTCTAAGGCCATAATGTCGGCCCACTAGTAGGCATTGTATGATTAGATGATTGTCTCTGTAATATTCATCTAGGGTTGCTACTACCTGTGTTATGTTTATGTGTTTGTATGATATGATGCTATATGCTAGTGATAGTAGGGGAGATAGTCCCCAGGTTACCAGTCGATAGGGCCGAAGGGGTAGTCATGCCCAACCATGCTAAATAAATTATGTGATATGTGTTATGTGGTAGTGGTAGGGGTGAAATAGTCCCCAGCATCCGGTCGAAAGGACCGAAGGGGAGACCAGCACCCAGATATGCTAGTCAGTATCCGGTCGAAAGGACCGAAGGGGAGACCAACACCCAAATATGCTAGTCGGTATCCAGTCGAAAGGACCGAAGGGGAGACCAGCACCCAGATATGCTAGTCAGTATCCGATCGAAAGGACTGAAGGGGAGACCAGCACCCAGATATGCTAGGCCGTATCCGGTCGAGAGGACCGAAGGGGTAGGTCGGGCACCCAGATATGCCTGACAATATTTGTATGTTATGTGGTTATTTGGTATGCAGTACGATGGGGGAACTCACTAAGCTTCGTGCTTACGGTTTTTAGTTGTTGTTTCAGGTACCTCTTCAGCCAAGGGGAAGGAGCTGGCACAGTAGCGGCATATCACACACACGCTCTTGTTTTTCTGCACTATTAGACATTCTGGGATTTGTACTATGATATTATTATGATTTACGTTCTGGTTTACAAACGCAAGGCATGTTATATTAAATGATATGGTCGGATGATATTTTGTTACAAACGTTTTGCAATTCACTAAATTAAAAATGAAATTTTTGGCCCATAACTTTTGGGATGTTACAATCTTGAGATCTAAGCTTCAAGAGGTAAACAAATCTACATATCTGAACTTGAAAACGAAAATAGTTTTAAAGATATGAACTGAAAAATGTAGATTTTGAGATCTAAATGATGGTTTAACAGATCTGAAGAGATCTTGTCAATAAGCAAATTGATTTGAACAGATATTGGCAAAAGCCAAACGGATCTCAACAAATTGATGCCAAACATGAACAGATCTGAGCAAATGATACTAGAAATTAACAGATCTGAAGAAACCTGAGATGAAAACACATCATATCTGAGGAAAAACAAGCTTGAAAGCAACTGATGCTTTTTCTACTTGCTCGAATCCGGGATAGCGCCAAATGATGCGACATCGGCTCTGACCACCTGCTCTGAGGAAATGTTTCCACGTCGGAGACAGATTTGCAAGGTCATAACAGACAAGCTCGTTAGAGCCACCCCAAGGACTGTTCCCCGGGAGCGGGCTTCGACGGTCAAGTTAGATCATCTAGTAGATCTGAGACAGTTCTCTTTAGCTAGAGAGAACCACCTTGGTGATAGTGGTGGTGTATGGTGGCTGACGGCGGCGGGTGGCAGATGAGCTACCCGGCCGGAGTATAGTGTGGCAGCTAAGCCAAGGGGAAGATCCAGTGAAAAGTTCCCCCTTCATGGAGGAGATACTATTCATTATATAGGGGACAATTAGGTCCGGCCTTGGGCCAACCCAATTCAGGCCCAGCTAGCAAGGAGTTGGGCGAGGCCGCCCGGAGGCGTCAGGCGGGGCTGGCGAGCGCGCACTTGGCAAGGCTGGCGTACTCACCCCAGGAAAGGCTTGCAAGGGAGTGCCAGGCCAGGGAGCGCCAGGCCGGGCCGGTAGGGGAGTCCCCAACAAGGCTGGAAAGGGAGAGCCAGGCCACGGAGCGCCAGACCGGGACGACAGGAGAACCCCAACAAGGCTGGCAAGAGAGAGCCAGACAGGGATGATGGGAGCGCACTGGGCAAGGCTGGCATGCTAGAGCGATCTAGGCCATGCTAATGGACCATATATCAACAATTCCCCCCAGTCCGATGTTATTGGTACGTGACCAATGACATTGGCCTGGACTTAGTGATATAAACCAGCAGGAGAGTCCTCAACGAGGCTGACAAAGGAGTCCCAGGCGAGGCTGGCATGCCAGATCTGTCTAGGTCATGCTAATGGACCATATATCAACAAAAAGAATGCCCAAATCTGACTTCGTATGAGGAAGTTATGATTTTTCTAAGTTTCAATTTAGCAGGATTCAGCCAGGAGTTCGAATAATAGTTCAACCCATTTTTGGCCAACACAACTTAAACAAGAATCTAAGGCCTCATTAATAGTAGCGTAATGGTAAAAAGATAGACGAAGACGGACGTCAGAAGAAGAAGTTATGAGTTTTTAACGGACTTTTCTTGTCCCGGCCTGTTAAAAATATAACTTAAAAAAAATCAAAATTAGCCAACGGAGTCTAAAGGAAAGTTGTAGAGTACGGTCCCACCTACACGTGGATATAAAGAATGCCGAAAATGGAGCTCATATGAGAAAGTTACAAATTTTAGAAGTCGAGTCTGTTATTTGCGAAGCTGTTGCGAGGGTACAGGGTACGCCCCGTGTATGAGCCCTGTACGCCCGTCTGGTATACTCGCTCCAGGAGAAGCCACATCGCACCAAGCCGCTTCAGACACATGTTGTACGATCTTCTCCTTACGCCCAACATTCGCATGAGTGCCCTGCGTACCAAAGTACACCCAACGTACCTCCGTAGGTACGCCCTGCGTAGACCGAGGAGTTGCGCTTATAAAAGGGTGTGAGGTGCTACCTTCTTTCTTCACTAATTCACTATCTCTTTCTCTCTCTACTCTCTTTATAGCCTCCCAAAAACTCCCAAACCTAGGTAACCCCCTAGCACTAGAAGGAAGCCCCGGAGAGCCCGAAGGCTCCGAGAAAAAGGGCTTTTCGGTTCAGAAGCTCTGCTCCAGCGGAGCCTGGTTTTTAGCAAAACCTGCTGTAAGTGAGATACGCCTACCCTACTTTAAATATAGCTTATATTTAAATATAATATCATTATTATGAACCTATAAATAAGATTTATCAGTGATTCAAAGTCGTCGTACTGATTGATCTACTTACGGAAATGATGTCTAGGTTGTGATTTAGTGAGATGTTTAAAGTGGAATTTCCAAAAAGTATACTTCATTTACCAAACGGACCCTACCTCCGAAATGATCCTACCTGGTTGTTCCTTACTTGATAGATCATGGAGCAAACTCTGAGTTAACAACGAATCTAAACTAATAATTAGTCGCAATAAATATTAGACTAAAATCTAGTGGTAATAATACTAGGTTTTGTCGAAGGAAATCATATTGTTAAGAAGAAAAGCGCTGCTCGAATTTCGAGTCGTCACTGTAACAAGTGAGTGCATAGGCCCTTTCATGCACATGATTTTAATACAAGTATTATCTCTAAAACCCTAGACCTTAGGTTGTACATATAAGAGTTACAAGGAGGAGGGGCATTCGACCTCACATGATTCCTAATAGCATTTGAAGAGTTACCATATTTTTCATACTTTATTGTGTACCTTTAATATACAGTGTTCACATCTCACCCTGCACATCTATTTCTTTAATATGTTTGTGATGAGATATGAAATCTCTTTGATCGATTAGATCTTTGTAACAGGTATATAAAGAATGTAAAGCAATGAAACAATACTCAAGAATGGATTTGAATGTGTTGAATGATTAGAACTTTCAATCCTCAGCAGAGCTCGATAAAGAACTTCCGCTGTAGAGGATTCTAGGGTTACAAAAAGATATCTTCTTCAGTTACACGTAAAAACCCTGATCTATCAGTTCCTAAAAAGATGCATGCAAACATCTATTAATACACAAACCCTAGAAAATAAGATACGGATGGACAGGCCCATACCGCATAAAAGATGGGCTAGGAAGCGAGCCCAAGACGCAACACCAAGTACCCAACAATCCCCCCCTTTGCGTCAATTGGGGCGAGACCTCACTCCAGCTTGCTTACACCCGCAGCACTGGCTTTCTTGACGGTTTTGAACAGGCAGGGGATGATAGCAAGAAGTGTTTGTCGGAAGTGAATGTACCAGTTTATCATATCATTGAAGTACTTTTTATCACTATCCAAGTTTTGCTTGCAACGATTGATTATACCCAGAACATGCTCCAGACAGGTAGTATTGTAGAGATGTTTGTCAGCCAAAGCAAACAGGCATTTCTGACCTTCTACTCTGGTGAACATGACTGAGTTCTGTTTCGGATCAATCTTTCCCATCTTCATTCGGTTTATATCGCTTGCAGAACCGACTGGAGTAATGATGGGCTTCTTCCTCAGAACATTAGCAACCTCTTGATCAAGCCTAGCCACTTCCAAAATATAGCAGACTAACATTCTCTTGAAATGGTCTATGATCGGACCATATTCAGCTTCATTGACAAGTAGAATGTTGTGCAAGACGATCCAATCGTGAGGGTTGAGGTTAGGAAGATCAGCCAGAGAGATGGAATGCTCAGATTTTTCAGATCCCCTCAAGACCTTGAATCTAACATTAACAAAATTACCTTCACGAACAGGCTTGAGTACCCGAACGTTGGTTATCTTCTGTGCGCTCCAAGTTTGGTACTGAGGTTGAGCAGTCCTCAGGTAATAGTCTATAAGCTCCCTATCCACCTTCGGGTGAGGATGGGGAACTTCAGCTATATGAGCGAATGCATGGAAGATGAAGGCCTTTCGGGTCAGGGGCATGTCGAACTGGGAATCGACCGAATTGACACGGTCTAAGGAGATGAACGGTTCTAGCCACAAAGTGCAAGGGGACTCAATGGCTTCGTTGATGAGCACTTCGAGAGTCCAAGGAGGAAACAGGGTTTTCTTGCTTTCAAGGAGATCATGAGCCTCCTTTATTTTCCTCTCCTTGGCCTCGACTTCCCTGACGATGCGAGCATTTTCATCCAGCTCTCTCTCTCTGGTCTGCTTCCTGACTAAGCTGACAATCGGTTCTTGATCATCACTTTCATCACTGTCGTCGGCAATTTGTTTGGCTTTGGTCTGAGCACCCAAACCAGATGTTGGTTTGGGTGCTTTCGGAGGGACAAGTGATGAAAATGGAATAATTTGAGCTTTGGAACTTGGAGGGGGTTTTGTTGAGCTGTGGACTTCTTTTCTCCCCCTTGTTTCGGATGGTCCTCCTACTCAGGAATGCCTTCAATACGGCTAAGCAGGGAAAGAGCAGGAGCGAGCTTCTCTGCAAGACTACGCCTCACCGAATAGTTGAGAATCGGATCATGGGCTTCAATGATGTTAGACAGAGCTCCGTGGACATCTGAAACACAACTCTTGACCACAGCTTTCTCAGACCGAAGAGAATCGATTTCCTTCTCGGCTTGGGAGAGCTGATGAGTTGCCAAGGTAAGCTCGGAAGACTTTCGGGCAAGCTCTTCCTTAGTGGTAGATTCGGCGGCAAGAGTGGCTTGGAAGGAAAGAAGACGATCCGCAACTGAAGACTGAAATGATTGATTGTCTTCTTTGAGTTTTTGGCGAAAGCTGGCAAACTGGTCTTTTTCAGTTTCGAAGGAATGGACCAGCTTCTCCACAACGGTGCGGATCTTCTTAGTGTTTGTCTCTGATGCCGCCTGTAAAGACTCCAACCAGATCTGGGCGTCTTGAACATGACCTCCAGTGACAAGTTTGTTGATATCCTTAAAGTTGAGATGAGAAAGCCTTCGGTGCCATAGCCAGCTTTCGTCAGATTGTGCTTTTGATAATAAGCAGATTGTTGGATTCCCTTTGATGGGTTTGAGATTTAGGGGAAACATTTCACCTTTGCGCTCTGATTTGAGAATAACTTTGTTCGTTTGCTTCTCAATAATTTCCGAACCCTCATCATCGAATGAGACCTTGAGACCAGTACCTCCAACAAGCTGAGATACACTAATGAGATTATGCTGTAGTCCTTCTACATATGCAACCTTCCTGATCGTGAAATCACCGTTTGTAATCATTCCATAACCTTTTATGGTTCCGAAGGAGTTGTTCCCAAACTTGACATTTCCACCGTTTGAAAGAGACCTGAATTCCCTTAGCTCTTCCTTCCTTCCTGTCATGTGACGTGAGCAGCCACTGTCGATATACCATTCTTCGTCAAACTGCTCGTCACTGATAACATGCACAAATTAAACAGATTTAGGAACCCAAAGTTTCTTGGGTCCACGTGAGCCTTTCACAGGAACAGGAGTAGCAAGAGAGATGTCAACAAAATATGTTCTTTTTATTAAAGTTGTTTCATCTTTCTTTTTGATGGTGAAAACTTTTAATTTTAGTGGGATTTGATGCTTTTGGTTTGGACTCGGATTTAACTGACGAAACCTTTGATTTCCCTTTCAGGTCAGTCGAAGATTTAGGTTTTTGAGTTTGACCAGAATTAGATTTAGAATGGGTTTGAGAAGAAGAATGATTGGAAGAATTAGAAGAGTTAGAATGAGAGAATTTAGACTGAGATGATTTCTTGACTTGATATTCTAGGTGACTCTTTCGGTTTTAATTATCAGTGGGACCGAACCTAGAATTTTGGTCTCTTTTGCTCTTTGAACCGAACCTCTGCTTTCGGTTGATACTGTTCTCTGAACCGAACTTCTGCTTTCGGTTGATACTGTTCTCTGAACCGAACTTCTGCTTTCGGTTGTTATTTCTCTCTTGAGATCCAACAGTATTTTTCTCTGACTTTAAATTTCTGTCACGATATGAGAAATAGGCATTTTGAGACTGCCAAAATTGTTTTCTTTCAGAAAGATTCTTCTTGTATCTCTGATTCCTTTGTTGTTTTTGATTTCTCATCTGTTTCGGCTGATGATGGATGTTCGCCTTTTGTTTTTGATTTGTGTCAACAGGTCCACTTTGAACTGATGATGATTCACTAGAATCTGCTTTTTCTTTAGGAACATCTTTTGTACCACTAGTACTTGGTACGTCAAAGTTATCAGGCTTGTTCAGTGGCTCCGGAATATATCTTCCTTTTGTTTTCCAGGTTGTTTGCTCTGAAAGACCAACTGTTTCATCAGCATTGTCGATAGGGGCAGACCAGAAGAACTCATCACAACCATCGGTATTATCTTCGTTTACAATGGTTGTGAGTTCGGCTGTCTGATGTTCGGTTACACCCGTGACCTTATACACCTGATTTGGTGTTGTCCTTACCTTTTGGTAAACAACAGCCTTTTCTTCAAGTTTCAGGGACTTTTGTTGGGCCAAGCGAGCAAACTCCACAAAATTTTCTGAGATGAGATTTTTGTGGATTTCAGGTTCGCTCTTGACAAACTCAGAACAGTCAACTTCATCCTCTACAAAAATTTCACTCATGTCATTATCCTCATTAAGCTCAGATGCATTTTCAACATCAATTTTATTTTCTGAGCTCAGATTGGCATTCAATGAGTCAAATTTTTGTATGGTTTCGGTCCTTAGATTCAGTTTGTCATTTTCATCCAAAAGGTTTTTCAGCATGTCCTTATGGTCCTTGGACTTAATGAAAGATTCAATTTTGTCTAGACCATACATATACGTCGGATTAACATCCTCAGACGAAACCACACTTTCACAATTGTATGCTTCAGCATCGATTTCATCCTCCTTAAACTCAAGGAAGGGCAAAATCATACGATGAATTTTCTGCCCTATTTCACAATTTAAATGAAGTTGAGTAATGTTATTGTAAAGATGCTTCGCAATCAAACAAAAAACATTTCGCTGTTTCAAAAGTTTTAAATTGTCTCTTTGCAAATAAATGTTTTCGTCCTTGGTTTTGATTAACTCCGACTCCTTCAGTTCGATCCACATCCTCCGTTCCTCACTCTTCGATGACACCCTGCTTATTTGGTCAGTTAGGTTAGAATTGGTGACCCGAGTTTGAATTAAACTGCTGTCTAGATGAGAAATTCTTGAATTAACATTTTTTAATTCTTTTTCATATGAGCATTGTGGGACTTTGAATGAAACAAAAACGGATTGTACCTTCTTGATCAGTTCATCAAGCTCGCTGAATTGCATGCTGAGCGGTTTTGCTGTAAAGCACATGTCCTGTTGCTCCTTCATCTGAGATACGTCAGACACCATCAAGCATTTTCCACTGCTATCCTTCTCTTTCGCCACAAAATCTTTTCCATTAGAAGGCCTCCTTACTTCATCATCCTCGGAGTCGGTTTACCAGACCTCCACTCCCCCGAATTCATCATTTGCTATCGAACCCTGCACAATTAAATCATTCATAGAAGGGTTAGCAGTAGATTTCTTCTTCCTGATCTCATCCAGCTTTTTCAGCAACAAAGCTTCTTCATCTTTCTCCTCATCATTTTCTGCCATTTTCTTGAGGACACAATCTTTTGCATAGTGGTTCTTTCCTCCACAGTAATAGCAGCTCACTCCCGAATCTCCTTCAGCTTTCGGTTCCTTCTTTGATTCTTCTGCCTTCGGTTCGTCTTTGACCTTTTCAGAACTATAACTTCCCTGCCAATTCCGGTTCTTATTGGTGGGAAATCTTTTCTTGATGAACCTCTTGGGGTTTGATACCATCATAGCATAGTCTTCAAAAGTAAGGTCATAGTCCTCCATGTTGAGGTCTTCATCTTCCATAACCGCTTTACTTTTGGATAGGAGGGCCAATGAACCCAGGCTTGAAACTACATTTTTCTCCTGTAGTACGATCTTTTCTTGAGATTTCAGAATGCCTACCAGTTTCGCCAGAGAATAAGATTTGAATTGCTCATGCGCTTTAACTATGGACACTACAGCTCTCCACTCAGATCTGAGGCCGTTCAAAAACGTAACCTTCTGCTCAATTAGCTTCCTTTCAATATCATGTTTAATCATCTTGCTTAGAAGATGATTGAAGCGATCAAATTCACCAAACTCGGACAAGAGTAAGGTTTGAATGGAGTGTTCAAGATCTTCGTCCGTAGAATACAATTCTCGAAGCCTGTCCCATATTTCTTTGGCAGTATACATGAACTCACCAGCCTGAAAGTGTCAGATTGAAGAGCGGATCTGATTAATCTCAATGCTTTGATATTGCACTGAAATTTATCTTTTTCGTCTTGTGCAACATCTTTAACATCTTTCAAAAGATCATTATAATCCTTTTGAGTTTTAATAATCCTTGAGGTTGCAGAATGAGCGAAGGGTCCTGATACGATTGCTTCCCAGATGAGGTATCCATTGTCCTCCGATCTTATAACATAATCTTCAAAGTGATGTGCCCAGACTTCATAATCTTGGGTGTAAAGGATGGGAATCTTCGTTGTTGATCCAATGTTGTTCGAAATATTAATGGGATTGGATGGCGACTCGTCCATGCTTGATCGGATAACCTGTTTGAAAGATCAGACTTGTAATATATAATATTAGGGCAAAACGAACAAATAATGAGATACGTCAATTATGGGGTGACGGCTCAATAAATATTAGTTAATGCGGAATAAACCCTAATAGCTTCTTTCACAGAAGAGATGTGTATGAATTACACAGCCTCCTGCTCTGATACCAATTGATGAGATATAAAATATCTTTGATCGATTAGATCTTTGTAACAGGTATATAAAGAATGTAAAGCAATGAAACAATACTCAAGAATGGATTTGAATGTGTTGAATGATTAGAACTTTCAATCCTCAGCAGAGCTCGATAAAGAACTTCCGCTGTAGAGGATTCTAGGGTTACAAAAAGATATCTTCTTCAGTTACACGTAAAAACCCTGATCTATCAGTTCCTAAAAAGATGCATGCAAATAAGATACGGATGGACAGGCCCATACCGCATAAAAGACGGGCTAGGAAGCGAGCCCAAGACACAACACCAAGTACCCAACAGTTTGTGTCTCTTACACCTTCGAATCCGACAAAGACAAAGATTGTGTAACACCGTAAATTTCAAAACAATTTTTCGCATTTTATAAAAAACATAATTCATTTAATATTCGTAAAAACACCCATGTTTGAAATACAATTCATTTCATACAAAAATCCCAAGATCTCTTAACATAAAATCCCGAGTGTGTGTACTGATCAAGCCGGCACCTTCCCACGGTCGTCACTAGTACCTAAAACAAATAACACCAAACACTGTAAGCACAAAGCTTAGTGAGTTCCCCAAAATACCACATATAACACATATTAGCCACTCGAGGCTATAACTCTGTGGGTCCGTGCACCAAAACTCTGTGAACCCTCAGGTTCTAACTCTGTAAACATGCACAACATAAATCACATTGAATAATGCATTGCAACACATAACACATATATAGCATACAAGCACTGTATCACATAACTCTAATTACCTACTCAAGGTAAAGTATAGTGAGAAGACTCACCTCGTGTATCTCGATAACTCGCAAATCCCTGGAATCACTCGTGCTCGATCCCTCGAACTATAATCTTCCTATAATACAATATATCTCTAATTAACACTTTTACAACTAAGTTTGACTAACCCTATCAAGTCAACACTGGTCAACTCTGGTCAACGGTCAACTTTGACCGGACTCGGCGAGTGCACACTGACTCCCTCGGATCTTTTCTTAGCACGTCGAGCACTCCCCTAACTCGACGAGTTCCACCTGGCATGAATCACAGGGCAACCACGACTCAACTCGCAGAGTCTCAAGAACAACTCGGCGAGTTCCAGCTTGACTCAACCCCATATTGACTCTCCCTGACTCACTGGGTTATCCCCCAACCCGGCGAGTCCACTCACTGAACACT
The DNA here is from genome assembly GCF_052625555.1 of Lactuca saligna. Classification (NCBI taxonomy): domain Eukaryota; kingdom Viridiplantae; phylum Streptophyta; class Magnoliopsida; order Asterales; family Asteraceae; genus Lactuca; species Lactuca saligna. Next base: position 122,152,801 of record NC_136425.1, read on the forward strand.
TTACGTGAAACCCCAACCCTACTCGCCGAGTCCCAAGAACAACTAGGTGAGTTCATGCCATGCACACACTTTTATTGACCTTCTGAGGTCAGATCTACTTTCCCAAACCATGGATCTGGGCTTCCCAAGCATGAATGTTACGTAAAGTTCAGAACTTGATGCTTGTATAACCCCCATAAGGCATCAAAAGGTGATTTGGTCCCAAAAATAACCACCTAGGTCCAATGACTCCATAATAACCCAAAAAGCTCCAATGGTTAAGGTCTCTGGACCTCTTTGAGTCCAGATCCAAGGCACAAACTCGAAGAGGGACCATTTGCTTCACATAATCACTCTCCAAAGGGGTTATAAAACCCTAACTCTAAAGATCAACCCTATAAACTGAAGGAGATTCGAACCATTACCTCAAAATGAAGCCTCTGGACTCTGGATCTGCTGGAATCTCACCTCCTCCTTGCTCTTGCCACCTTCCTCTTGCTAGACAAAGAATAAAAAGGCTTAAAAGTGACTTCCTCTCTCCCAAAACGAATTAGCTCTCTTAGGGTTCTCTCAAGGGACTGGTAGCCGCAATGGGAGGCTATAAGTGCCCTTAAATAGGCTCCAAACCCGGAGAATTAGGGTTTCATTAAACAATGTGGACTCGTTGAGTCCAGACGCGAACTCTCGTCCAAATCGCGATCCTACTCGGCGAGTTTTAGCTCCAACTCGCCGAGTCTCCTCACAAAATACCAAAAATATAAGAATGAATAATACCTGGGAATCCGAACTGTTACAGATTGAGTACGGTCTATCTCTTTTGCCGTCGATATAGATGTCTACCACATTTCTGAACACTTGAAATGAGTTCCTTATCTTATTCTTGCTTACATTATTTGGTCGATTCGATACATAGTATGAAGTTACAATTGCGTTTGCACCCATTAAGTGGATCAAATTCTTTCTCCGGTGAACCTCTATCCAATCTCCTTTGTTTGCACTGCGGCCGCCCGCCTCCCTAGAGAGCTTTTTTTGGTAAGTGTAAACCGTAATGTTGGTGATTGGCAAACCTATATTATGGTTACAAATGACAAAATGTCGTTTAAATCATAATATGATTTACCAAAAATTAGCAAAAAGAAAGTGGATGTTTTATCGTTTATTTGCTACCGAGGTTATCAGAGTAGGATTTAAAAGTCAAAGTTCATTAAAAAGTTAGAGCTTCTGTATTTTTTCTATCGAATCCAAGATATTATATATATATATATATATATATATATATATATATATATATATATATATATATATATATATATATATATATATATATATATATATATATATATATATGGTTAGGTTCATTTGAGACCACCTATATTTTGTGAGACCGTGAGACGCATTTTTTTATTATTTTTATTATTTTTATTATTTTTATTTTTTTTAGTTAATTCATGTTCCGAAAATAATATTTAAAAAAAGAATTTTTTGATTTTTCCATTTTAAAATTATTTTTAGAATATGTACAGTGTAATATTCTATTTAGAATATTTCACGTATTTTTTTAAAAAAAATAGATTTTTTTTAATTTTTTTTAGTTAATTCAAGTATTTTTCACGTAAAAATAGATATTTCACGTATTTTTTCCATTTATTTTGCATTTTAAAATTATTTTTTAGAATATGTCAGTGTAATATTCTATTTAGAATATTTCACGTATTTTTCAAAAAAAAAAAATAACGGATTTTTTTTTTATTTTTTAAAATTTTTTTTTATATTTATATATATATTTTTTAGTTAATTCAAGTTCCGAAAATAATATTTAATTTTTTTTTTTTTGGAATTTTCTATTTATTTTGCATTTTAAAATTATTTTTAGATTTGGTTTCACGGTCTCACAAAATTAGAATGGTTTCAAATGAACCTCAACCTCTATATATATATATATATATATATATATATATATATATATATATATATATATATATATATATATATATATAACAATTATTTGGTCAAGTAGTCAAATGTTGTCTACTTTTCCGGTCAACTTCATTAATAGACCAAATCAGAGAAAAATGGTTAACCGAATGGGCAAAAGCATTTAACTCTATTTGAATTAATCACTCTTGATATGAACCGAGTCAACCAAATATCTAAAACAACCCCTAACCCTTATTTTTTTTACGAATATTACTACAAAATTATGCTGTATAAAAACAAGTCACTTAAAAAAAAACAATAATTTAATAAAATTAAAAATGGAAATCGTCCTTGAATTATGGAATTCATTGTGTATTTCTAGGGAAAAAGAAGAGACACAAGTTTTGTGTGCCAGAAGATGCCAACGCTTAGGTGGAAAGCATGACCCCAAAAATTTGATTTTGCCGCGCGCTCACAGTCAACCCAACCTAATGACCAATAGGCTCGGTTTTTGGCATTTATTACCAAACCATTCTCTAACATTAACCCACAAATCCGAACCTACCTTCTTCCCTACCCTTCTCCCTCTTTAACATTTTTGCTCGTTTACAGGTGTTTACATCGTCGCATCTTGTTCAACTTTCCACATATCTCCTTCCTAAAACCTTCCTACTTCTCACTATGAAGATTCTTCGTATGTTTTAGATTCTGTCGTCTCCAAGGGTCGTTTTCGTATGGGTCTTCTGATTTAAGGTGATTCGTGTTATTTTTTCCCAAATCAAATTTGCCAAAATGATTTCACTTTCATCTTAATGAACTTTTCATTCTTTAGTTTAATCGCTGTTATAAGTTTTCATTTCTAATAGTTTCAAGCTCGACCCACCATTCAAATCACAAATATTAATCTTGTGGGTCGGGAGTATTAATTGCTTCAGAAACTCTCTTTCAATGAATCACACATCTGGGGATGTGAGTGTTAGGAAGAAGGAACGAGTTTCATGTTTTCATTTATTTTAATTAAAATTGTTTTAGGATGCTAAATGTGCGGTTCGGATTAGTTTTGTTTACTCATCGACATCTTTGTCAAATTGACAGGTTCATTTGAATTATTTTTATATCAATCGTTTCTCTCACTTCATTCAGTTTCAAACTTCGACTTTTATATAATTAATTAATTTCATACATCTAACACCTTCATCTCTCTCTATCTGTAATTAATTTCTCACAGGATACACGCAAGTTACAGTTGAGTCATTGTTCGTATTTCGCTCTTTCTTTGACTTCATTTTAAAATAAAGTAGTCACGAGTTATATCGTTTGTTCACATGCTTGACGAAGATTTGTGGACGTATTTCTACCCACGAAAGATTTGAAAGATCGTCCGTTTCTGAGTTTGAATCTTGATGTTTCATTGTCAATTAATCTTCGAGGACAACTGAAAGATGTCAAGCAAGACTTCAACGAAGGAGATTGATCCGTTACTGAGGGATCTGGATGAGAAGAAACTGAATTTTCGCCGGAACGTGGTTTCACTCGCCGCCGAGCTCAAGGATGTCCGCAGTCGTCTATCATCCCAAGAAGAGTCATTTGCTAAAGAATCTTTAACTAGACAGGTACGCGTTCTTCGTTTTTGATTCGACAACTTAAGTCAAAAGGAATTCTAGCTGTTGTTTTATTGTATAGGGCGATTGAATATTCATAGATCTTAACAATTTTCCGGCTTTAATGATTATATGTTGTTACAGGAAGCAGAAATAAGAGCTAAGAACATGGAAGAAGAGATTTGTCGATTGCAGAAGAGTTTAGATGATCGAAATCTGCAGCTTCAAGCATCATCATCCGATGCTGAAAAGGTTTGACTTTCTTGATTATAATCATATAGATTTGCTTGGCTTGATTTGAATTTGTTTGATCTAAGATTTATTCCAATATGTTTATATCAAAAACAAATCTTTGTAAGCTGCCTTTCGTCTGTTTCCCTTTGGCTTTTTGGTGGATTTAGAATAGGAATAGTTTATAAATCCTTTTTGTGTTAGAATATTCTTGTTTCACTTTAGGGTTGAAAAAGTTTGTCTTTAGCAAATTTTGAATAACATGGAGACACCCAACTCAAATTGAATGATATAATATTTAGACCAAACTTGTATATGAAATACCCATTTTGTCCATATGTTCCACTTTTGGTTCCTTTTAGATTGGATCAATAATGGGCAAATCTAGATCTGGTTTTTCATAATAAATGATGCATTTCGAGAGTTGCTCAAATCTAGATGTTACTATACGAGATTCTTTATGTTGTAATAATAAAAACTTTTGTAATATGATTATTACTTCAACATTTCCACACAAAGATTATAAACAAAAACACTATACTTTAATATCATTGGAAAAAAGTACAAGTTTACTATGAACATGAACACATAAACCTACTATTGTTTAAAAAAATGAAAGAAAACATTTACATCTTCTACGTGAAACCCTAAATCGCATATGAACTTACTTTTAGTATACACATGGCGAAAAAATCAAAAAGGCATTTAGAATTTCTGTATATTTTTTACACTTGAGATTTACAATTTCAGTCCTTATTTTGTTAAATTCCTCTTCTACCCCTCTCACCGACATCAAAAACTTGGCAGCCGGTTTTTTTTTATGACCCGTACTTTGCTTTCCTCAACTTTTGCCACAACAATTCTTTTCCTTTTTCAATCAGACCCTTCAAATTTCCAAACTCGCGTATTTGATTATTTGCAATCCTTTTTCAAAACAAGATCGGGAAACCCTATTTTATATTTTTTAACAAATAATCACTTTGACGAATTCGAAGATGAATTATGTCGTGAACTCGATTATTTACAAATCTGCTTTCGTGTAACTGTGTCGTCACTATGTTGGATGCTAACAATTTATTCAGACAACACGTAATGAGGTTGTATCTGATCTTACAGTATCAGCGGGACTTGGATCATCTTACATCACAACTTTCATCCACAAAAGCAACAGCGGATGCAAGCGCCATTTCTGCTCAATCTGCACAGCTTCAATGCATGGCTCTGTTAAAGGAACTGGATCAGAAGAACAAGTCGTTGAAAGAGCATGAAGCTCGAGTTAATCAATTGGCGCATCAACTAGATCTTTTGCAGAAGGATCTTGAATCCCGAGAATCTTCACAAAAACAATTGAAAGATGAAGTCATGCGAGTTGAACATGACATCATGCAAGCTTTAGCAAAAGCTGGAGCAAATAATGATTGCGAATTGAGGAAGATCCTTGATGAGGTTTCACCTCGAAATCTTGACAAGATGATGAAATTGTTATCAGCCAAAGATGAAGAAATAACCAAGTTGAGAGATGAACTCCGGGTTATGTCAGCTCATTGGAAACTCAAAACCAAGGATCTTGAGTCCCAAGTATGTCTATATATTCTTTGTGAATAGATGATGTTTAAAATATATATAAGATGTTGTACATATGGAAAATAGAAAGAAAAGTTAAATAAGGGCAAATTTGCAAGTAGGACTTAAAAGGGGGAAGTCCCATTTATGTGACTTTCTCCATTAAGATGTGTTTTTTGACCTAAAAAGAACTGATATATAGCTTATGTGATTAAGTTGAAAGAAATTAAACACTTTAAGAGATTTCTGTTTGATAAGAAAATGTTTATTAATTTTCGATTGTAATTAATAAGTTGAAATCTTGTATGTGACAGTTGGAGAAACATCGTAGAGCAGATCAGGAGTTGAAGAAAAGAGTTTTAAAACTTGAGTTTTGTCTTCATGAAGCTCGGGCTCAAACCCGGAAGCTCCAACGGGTAATTCTAGTTTTGTTGTTTTGGGCAAGAATTATTTATGCAACCTTATTTTTTTTTTCTTTGTGTCTTTTACTTTGGTTCATATTTTGGCTATTTTTGTGGTTTAACTACTACCTTAAATCAAAATTAACCATGAAAGTCACCAACGTTAATTTGACACTTTTTTTTGAGTTTTTCTACAGTAGTAATCGAAAAATCTGTCAAAGTTTAATGGTTTTAACGGAAGTATGATGATTTTGCAGATGGGAGAGAGGCGAGACAAAGCGTTGAAAGAAGTGAGAGATGAATTGGCAGCAACAAAGAATGGTGGAAACGGGGAAAACCAGAACCAGAACTTCTGGGAGATGCCAGGGTTTAAGATTGCTGTATCGATGTCGATGGTGATTCTGGTGTTGATTTCTAAGCGCTAGTAGAGTCTAGTAGTCTAGTAGCGTAGGTGTATTATGTTAGGGATAATTTGAAAGGTGAACGTGTATGTGAATGCAATTAAGTGTTGGATAATTGGATAAAAATTAGGATCATAGAGAGCCAATGAGAGGGGATGGGTTTGTTTATAAAATACCCTGTGCCTGTCGATCTTTTTAAAAATTTCAAATTTCAGATTTCTCTGGTACAATTCTAAAGCGTATTGAAAAACTAGGTTTTAGACTTTAGTTTAAAATCTAGTTTTAGCTGTAAAAATGTTAAAAACTAGCTAATAAATACTAGTATAAATTTATATAAAGAATAACTAAATATATAAATAAAAATAGATTAACGCCAAATTTGGCTAACAATCTATTTCAAACGTACCAAAAGGCTTCTAGCTCAGCGGTACCTGGTGTTACCCTCATTCTTTGAGGTTGAGGGTTCAAATTCCATTGTGAATATAGATGTATTTAAGATGTTGTTTAGGAATAGATTAGATTTATCATTTCAAAAAAAAAAAAAAAAATGGATCATTAAAGTTCTAAATTTATCTCTTAGGCTGTATGGAGTCACTTGATAACCTTGGTAGAAGCTGAAGTGGCATCACCATTCACTGTGCCCTAACATTGGAATCGTACTCAATAGCGACTAACATATGTGAGTATATTAAAATTTCAAAACCAATGATTTTTTAATCCACTTTTTAAAACTTCAAAATTTTAACCTCTTTCAACCAATATAAATACCAACCTCTATCCAATTTTACATCACACCACAACAATCAATTTCTTCATATTTCTTTCAAACAATTTTCTTATTTTGGTGAAAATGGCTCCCTCCAATTCAACCTTCAACCCAAAACCCCTAGAAACAAGAAAAAAAAAAACCCAAAATACAAACCACTTCAAAACCTTTGGTCACCCATTTTCTACCAACTTCAAATGGACTGCCCTAGTTTTTCATCCCCACTTTTAGTCATGCTCGTGTCGTCCATACTAGTACATTTAATATCCAAGTCAATCCCAATATAATTTCAACCCATTTAAGACCATTCAAGAAACTTAATTCAAATTCTAATCCCAACCCCCATTTTAATTCCAATCTCAAACACAATTTTAATGCCAACACCAATCTCATTTCATACCCGAAACGAATTTCGATCCCAATGACGATCAACCTCAACCGGAACCCAAGAGAAAAAGAAAGACACTTAGGTTGCGTTTAGTTACGGAAAAACAATTTTCATTTTCCATTTTTTGTTTTCCCTTTTCGATTTTCATTTCCCGTTTTCATTTTTCATTGAAATTTTTTGAAAACGCGTTTAGTTAAACTTATTCATTTTTCATTTTCAGTTTTAGAAAATTAGAAAACGTGTTTAGATGTGTATTTTTCTATCGGTTTTCATTTTAAGAAAACGGTAGCAATGGTAGGGTGTGGGTGGGGGTGGTGACGGTAGCGGGTCGGCGGCGGTGGTGGTGATGACAGGCGATGGTGGTGGCGGCAACAATTGTGTCAGTGGTGGTGATGGCGGCGGCAGCGGTGGTGGTGGTGCTAGTGACGGGTTAGTGGTGGTGGTGGTGGTGGTGATAGTGATGGTAGGTCGGTGATTGTGGTGGTGGTATTGGGTGAGTGGGGGTGCGAGTGTGTGTTTGTGTGTGTATGTGTGTGTTTGTGGGGGTAGGTGTGGGTTTGTGTGTGTGTGTGTGTGTGTGAGGGTGGGGGTAGGTGTGAGTTTGTGTGTGTGTGGGTGTGTGTTTGTGGGGGTGTCGGTATGTATGTATTTGTGTGTATGTGTGTGGGTGGGGGTGGGTATGTATGTGTGTGTGTGGGGGTGTGTATGTATGTGTGTGTGGGTGGAGGGTGTTAAGGTGGGGGTAGGTAGAGGTGGATGGGGTGGGAGTGGGTGTATGTTTATATTTAAAAAAAATTTTGGAATTAGAAAAATGTGGAAAACAATAATTATCAGTTTTCCAAATATTTCCAACCTCTTTGTAATTTTAGAAAACGGAAAATTTTCATTTTCTGTGAAAAATTTAGAAAAATATACGAACTAAACGTGTTTTCAAAATTCTCATTTTTTTTGGAAATTTTTTCCGGAAAACGGCCAATTTTTCCGCAACTAAACGCACCCTTAGTTTTTCAGTGGCACCCTCCCCAATAAATGAAAAGATATTGAAGAGTGGTGACAAATAGGGATGAGCGTAGGCGGGTACCCGTCTCATTTGGCGAGAACCGGAACCGGAACCGGAACCGGCGGTTCCTAGAAAGTTAGAACCGGAACTGGAACCGCTCTAGGCAGTTCTTAAATGTTTGGAACCAGTCCCGAAACCGGCGGTTCCGGTTCCGGGAGCGGATAACCCTGTCGCATTAGTTTTGTTAACTTTTTTCGACAAAACCGCAATTTAGTTCGATCTAAATCAAATCAGTTCGGACCAAAGACAGACAAAATCAGACCAATAGATTCTAAACCGGTCTAAGTAACACACATTTATATGAAATTATATATATATATATATATATATATATATATATATATATATATATATATATATATATATATATATATAACCGGTTCCGGCGGGTACCCAGCGGGTAGCGGTTCTGAAAAAACAAAAATCGAAACCGGAACCGCTTAAGGCGGTTCCATAACTTTAGGAACCGGAACCGGAACCGCCTAAGGCGGTTCCATTTCCAAAACCGGCAGTTCCGAGGCGATTCCGGTTCCAAAAGTGGGTACCCGGTTCCGATGCTCATCCCTAGTGACAAAGGTGATGTTATGTGACAGAAAATTTAGTGTGACAAAGGTGGTACTTCCTAGCCTTAACGTTTTCTACAAATTTTTTTAATAAACATATATTTTTTGAAAACTTTTTGTCTTTAACTTCTTTTATAATTTAATTTTGTGTACCTATTTGTGAAATCGAATATAGAAAAAGTGTTTTTAAATATTTTATACCATCTTACCTGCATGCAAACGAATATTCAAAAAAAGTTGGAAAAAAAAGTTTGTAAAAAAACTAATTTGTAAAAATGAGTAGTTAGAAAAAGTTACCACCTTATATGCTAAACATTTTGATAATATTTGTACTAAAGATGTATTTTGTTAGATGTGACATGTTTGTGAATGTAACACCTCTTATATTAGTTTTTAATAAAAAATTTCAAAATACTTTTAGAGTTTTAGTTTGTAGAAAAACGATTTCTAAAGTTGAATTCAATATATTTTACAGAGTTCAAATGCAGATAACGGTTCCAATTAAAAATTTCCAAAACATTTTGTAGTTTAATACAACAATTCATGCGGGAGTGCTACAAAATATATCAAAACAAGGGTTTGAGAGAATATTACAAACCAAAGGTCTTTTAAATATCCAAAGCTCATAAGTCTCCTAAGCTTTTAACATTGTCATATATGACCGATCCCATAAACTTCACAAGTGGATAAATAATATGAGGTAGATCAAAGCTTCTCAATAATCAAAATCCAAACAAGATCATATTGAAACGTCTCATTTTCACATCAAAATTTTCATTTTTAATTAAGGCAAAACTACTTATTTTTAGAATACAAGTTAAAAAAACCATTTTTCCAAGGTACATTGTTTAAAATCAGAGTATTAAAGTAAAACGTAGAATCTTCATTGCTGTCGATGAATGTGTATAGTCATGCCTTTACCTTCTTTCGATAACCGATGATACCTGAAAAACAATAACAACTGGGTAAGCACGAATCTTAGTGACTTCCCCCAAAATACCCCACATAGCAAAAACATATATACAACATGACTACTGGGTTTGTTGGCATGCTCCCTCAACCCAAACGCTCCCCGGGTTTGTTGACCTACTGCCTCAATCCAAGCACTTTCCAAAATTGTTGGCCTACAGCCTCAATCCAACCGCTCCTTGGGTTTGTTGACCTGCTGCCTCAACCCAACTACTACAATATGTCGACATATAAACAATCAAGAAATCAAGTAGGCACATAGATACATGCAACTACCAATCATACAACTCACTACTGCCTACTAGACCCATCACAACACACTGCTCTATTACCAACAAATCTCCATGGAATACATAGCCATAAGTAATTAAAGATGAGATAGCCACCCAAATAGATGATTCTACTCTAGAGCCACAACCACACGAGGAGCATGCAAGAAAGCCAAGATCAAGAGCTCTCAGGCTATCCTACACGGTTACATACAACCCTAGGCATACCACTAGATGATAACCAATCTACTCGTACTCTAACTAACATGCCACTATTGTTGCATCCTAACAAATAACAATATAAATATATCTAACAACTCACTACAACGCAACAATATCCTATACACAAGGATACATAACCAAATCTAGTGGGCCGACATTAGTTCCTTTGACCTACGGGTGGAGTAAGGAAAAACTCACCTGAATCGATGAATCCAGAAACACTGTGATGCGATCCCTTTATATACTGCTTGCTCCCTTGATCCCTTTAGTACCCAAACATGGAAGAATCTTAATCAACAGCCCAAAATCCTTCAAGTTTGACTCAAAGTCAATCTGGTCAAAAGTCAATGGTCAATGGTCAACAAAAGTCAAAGGTCAACAAGTCATCTGCCCTTCACGACGTGACAATCTATTGGTCACGTCGTGACCCAATAAAAGACAAAATAGTCTCTGTCCTTCGATCCTCACAACGTGAAAACCATACTCTGATGTCGCGAAACCTGTCTAAATAACATCTTGATAAATTAAACCCCTTAATCCATTAAGCTACTAATCCACCTCCTCTAGAAGACTTCATAACATCACAAAAACCATAAAAATTGATGCTTTAATATCTTGCATGTCCAATGCAAGACTTGAGCTCACGTTAGGGCATTTATAAAGAAAAGGAGGTCAAAACCTCAAGCATGAGCTCAAACATCACCCAAACTTCAGATTTACCACATATAGTCACCAAAGGACTCTAAGGACCCATAAATTTGCCAACTTTATGGAGTCCCAACACTCATGAACCATAATGCATAAAACTCTAGATATAGCGACAAGGAACCACAAAGCTTGAAGCGTGAATGCTCTTAAAGGTCCATATGGTTACTTGAGGATGGCATTGAGGCTTGAAAGCTACTTCTATGCTCCAAAGACGATTCCTTCACCTTCAAGTCTCCAATACATCACTAAATTCTCAAGAACCCAAGGATAGGGCTAGGGTTTCGTTGGAAATGAAGGGAGGCTGAAGAAGATACCCTAGGTTATGAGATATGTTCCTTAAATATAGAGTGAACCCTAAAATTCTCTTGGGCCGCAACTAGCCTCATATGTGAGCATCATAATGTCACGTCATGACCTCCTTATGGTCACGTCGTGACATCCGATCTTTCCCAAAATTCATGTCGTTGACACCTTGAGAACCTAAACCGATTTATTCTAGAAACCGGGCTTAATTCTCCCCAACTAGAGTCAAACAGCCCTCGAAGTCCTCAGTCTCGAAGTCCTTGCTCATAACTTAAATTCCTCGAACAAGTCTGTCCCCCCGGTAGACAAGGCGTTCCTCAACCTCTACCATGCCGACCAAGACTCGAAGGTTTGATCTAAATAAAATCATTCCCAACCTTATGCCATCCTACTGACAACAAAGGATAATAACTCACTACCGATTACATAAATTACCAACCTCGCTCACTGCCATGATAGTGAGAAAGAACAAATGAAAGATAAACTAGTCCATACATCCGCCTTGGTTCAAAACCCTGCATCAAGCCATGGAGACAGTCAAACCGAATAGAAACGATTCAACTCATTCCAACTAAGAATCAGATATCATGATTGTGGTCCTTAACTACAAACCAAACTTACTGAAAATTCTACACAAACTAACTACTCCCACAATTGCAATCATGGCAATATCAAAACTCATGTGACACTCTGGCTTCCAGGATAGCGCCAGACACACAATTATCTTGTCAAAATTCCCAAGGGTCTCAAAACCACCTGCACCACCGACCTCCTGGTATTTCCCAACCAGTATACCACTACCCCTATGTTAATGCAAACAACTATGTGTAATGCCCCGATTCTCAGGTATTGTCTAAATATAAGTTATTGGGTTAAGCCCTACTCAACGAGTTGGTTGATCTACTCGTTGAGTAGCAACGGGAAGGATCGTGGGTTAAGTAACCTACTCGACGAGTCCATATTGGGACTGGACGAGTAGGAGCTGGCAGCTGAAACCCTAAATCCTAGGGTTGTGTACCATATTTAAGGGAACATAAACCTCTTTCAGCCTCTTTGCAGTCTCTTAGCAAACCCTAAAACGTGTGTGTGCCCATTGTGTCTTTGAAGCCTTGGAAGAGGATTTTTTTTGGTAGAAAAGAGCTAGGGAAGCAAAGAGCTTGGGGAAAATCCAGATCTACTCCATTTGTCATCTCTTGGGAAGGTATCAATCTGTTACCCTCCTTTCTATTTCGTTCTTGACCTCCTTGGTTGGAGATTAGGGTTCTTGGTTGGGTTATAAAGTCATTTCCTGGAGTATGAGCCAAGATCCGAAGTTGTAACTTCAGATATGAACTCTCTATGGATTGAAGGACTATAAAGTTCTTAGCTTTAGCAAGTTTGATCCCCTCCCTAAGTTTAAAACCCCATTTCAAGCATAGTTTGGTCTTTTTGAGTCATTGGAGCCTTGCATGCACGTAAAGTTTGCAACTTTACGTGATAAGCAGGCCTACGGAAGTTGGATCTACAATTTGGGGCCTTGCCATGGCTTAAAATTTGTCTGCATGATAAAATGACTGAATGGACTCGGCGAGTCACATGAAGATGGTCGCGAACTCGACGAGTTGATGAACAAATCGGCGAGTACGATGAAGATCGCCATAAGACTCGACGAGTTGAAGAACAACTCGGCGAGTCGGATGAGTTTTTTCTTGGATATGTATAAGTGTGTATCCGTCGAGTTGCAAGGAGGGAACTTGACGGGTGGCCTTAAAGTTCGAATGAGAATCAAAGGAACTCGACGAGTCACCCCGATGACTCGTTGAGTTGGATTGTACTTCAAGAAACTCGACGAGTAGCCGATGGTACTCGGTGAGTTCGGGTCAACATGGACTGTGGACCTTGGCTGAGGGCTTTGAATTTGACCAGGGGTTGACTAGTGGGTTATGGGGTACCTTATAAGGTTAAGGACTTATGAGCATATTGTTCTATGATCTTAGGTGGTGGAGTCGGTGTCGGGTGAACGGAGAGTTGGAATGTATCTTCCAAGTCGACATTACAAGGTGAGTTATCCTCACTATATCGATAGGGTCTACGACACCAAGGCTGGACCCTTAGTTGTTATTGTTATGGTATGTTGCATGTGGTTATGATTTGTTAGTTCATAATCGAGGTAGACAGTATGTTATGCTTCTATGATCCGTAGGGATTGGTGTGTTAGTGACCTGCTAGGTCGGTACTCTAGTTACAGGAGAATTCTATGATTGATGATCAGTGTGATAGATATGTTTGATGTTTATATATGCCTGTATATGATAGTATGCGCACATGGTTATTTGCTTGTGGTTGGGTTGAGGCGGTCCTGCTTTGTGCTGTAGGCCAATATACCTTATGAGCCGACCGGGGGGGGGGGGGGGGGGGGACTGTAGGCCCACGTGGCGGACCAATCATACCAAAGGCTCGGGATGGATTCAGACAGACTGTAGGTCCGGTAGGGCGCTCCAGTCAGGTCGATGGCTCAGTATGCATGTTGATTGAATTGATTATTACTGTTGTGGTATTGTCAGTGTGGTATTGGTATTTTAGGGGTAGCTCACTAAGCCCTCGAGCTTATAGTTTTTAGTTTACTATTTTAGGTACTTCAGGAGATCGTGGAAAGGCGAAGGCGTGACCGTATTGATCCTCATCCTTATGTTATCATTTTTGGGACACTCTGATGAAAAATGATTTGAAAACATTTTGTAAACAATGCTATGTGGTTTTTATTTATGATTGAAAAGTTTAAATTTGATGTAAAATTTATGGTTGTTACTGTAACATCCCCCTCTGGCACGTATCACAATATTGTCCGCTTTGGACCACTCGGCACGAGGACTTCCCAGGGGGTCACCCATCCTGGTTTTACTCCCGCCCGAGCACGCTTAACTGCAGAATTCTTATGGGATCTGTTGCCCTCACGGCTTTAAAACGCGTTGTGATAGGGAAGGTATCCACACCCCTTATAAGGAATGCTTAGTTCTCCTTCCTAGCCGATGTGGGATCAGATCTAACCCACTTTCACCCCCCATTATAGGGTTCGACGTCCTCGTCGAACACATCGACCCGTGCCCTGGCTTTGATACCATTTCTCGATTTGTGCGTGTCATCCTTGCGCAGGGGCCATGCTAATCTTCTCTGTATCGTTCCAATTTCTCGGTTGGGGGCAGTGGTTTTCGCCCTCAAGATTTGGCGGCATTACCTCTACGGGGTTCGATGTACCATTTACATGGACCACAAGAGTTTGAGGTACCTTATGGATCAGCCGAATCTAAACATGAGGCAGCGTCGATGGTTGGACGTGGTGAAGGATTATGATTGTGAGATCCTTTACCACCCAGGAAAGGCCAACGTGGTGGCCGATGCGCTTAGCCGCAAGGCGGCACCAATCAGGGGTATGTGCATGAGGATGACACGCACAAATCGAGAAATGGTATCAAAGCCAGGGCACGGGTCGATGTGTTCAACGGGGACGTCGAACCCTATAATGGGGGGTGAAAGTGGGTTAGATCTGATCCCACATCGGCTGGGAAGGAGAACTAAGCATTCCTTATAGGGGGTGTGGATACCTTTCCTATCACAACGCGTTTTAAAGCCGTGATGGCAGCAGATCCCATAGGAACTCTGCAGTTAAGCGTGCTCGGGCGGGAGTAGTACCAGGATGGGTGACCCCCTGGGAAGTCCTCGTGCTGAGTGGCCCAAAGCGGACAATATTGTGATACGTGCCAGAGGGGGATGTTACAGTTACACTATGGGTTATTAGCAACTCTAATAATACTCATAACAACCATCAGTTAATAAGACTCAACTAGTAGAGTATGCACCTCACCATGACTTAGGTAATATAGGGAGAGAAATCACACGAACCTTGTCATGAAACGAATACAAGTCCACTAAGGATAATTCCAATAATAACTACTAATGTACAAGCATGAATTTTCCTGCAAGTCAACATATTATCTCTGCCTGAATCATCATGTTGGTCACCACATGATTAACGAATCCACACTAGGTATTCGTTACCCAACTACTCACCTGATTCACAAAAATGAACTCTGCAATGGTTCACCACATGTCATGACACCACTCAACCATTAGGATGAGAGGCTCACAGATCCTCACTGTTCTTACCATTATTCAACCACAAAATGAAGATTAAAGACCCGCATCCAACATGCCTAAGCACATACTGACCTTATTCCACTGACCGGTAGGAACCCAATAAATATCTCACTCATCATTATGCCAAAATACTTGAGACATACCATTCTGAGACATGCACCCCCTTCAATCCCACTACTACTATCACATTGCCAAAAGAAACATGACCGCACACCATTAGTAATTAATTAGGCCCCAAGAGAGGACACACGCTCAGTCGCATAACCACATATACTCCAGGCGGATGCTAGGACCTACCTAAGTTTTAATATTTTATAGAAATTATATAGAAACTTATACTAGGACCTACCTTCTAGTATTAAAAAATATAAAGGACCTATCTAATTATCTATGAGGAACCATGTAACTTTTTGTTCTAGATTCGCATGGCAAACGCTCCTCAGGCTAACTGTAATTCTCCTCAAATGTGACCTTCCCCACAAAGTGACGTACCAATAATTCGAACGAAACATTGGACCCCAACCGCCATTAGACACAATCTTTAATCGACCATAATTCCACCAATGCGAAAAATATAAGAAAAACTTCAAATTTTGGAAGGGATCCCATAATTAGCCAAAAATGCTACCAACCCAGCTGATGCAACATGCTGAGACTAAGTCTTGTGCAACCATGTTCCTACCTAAAAACTAAACATTGTTTCCCTGATTTCTGATGTCCCCCTAACTAAGGCCAACTGCCATTTCAACCCACAAGGAACGAAAATCCCACAACCAAGAAATCGAGAGAACATCTATGCTACAATCAAGATACAAACTTTATTGAACTTTTCTATATGTTGACTCATCAATCACACACTTGGTTGATACAACTTGAAACCTTTGAATACCCTTAACTGCTACTGATAAACGAAACAATCCATGATTGAAATTCGGTTGGAAATTAAACTCGATAACCCCACATGTAACATCCCAAAAATCAAGGTAAAATTTTTATTTTTGAAACCAATACAAAAACCATAAGTGTTTACAAAACATAGTTTCCAAAATTCAAAAATATGAATCAGAGTGTCCCAAAATCAAATCTCATAAAAATCCGGGAGGATGTGCACGATCAAACCTTCGTCTTGCCCCTTGCTCTTCGAAGTACCTGAAACCATAACAATCAAATTATAAGCCAAATCTTAGTGATTTTTCCCAAAAGTAGCACACACAACCAAATAGATAACAACATGCACACATAAGACTTCAACATGACTAGACTGCCTTGTAAAGTCTACAATCTATCTGGACTGCTCTCTAGGCCTTCAACTTAACTACACCACCTCGCAGGGATTACATCCTATCTAGATCCCCCCATGTATCTTGGTCTTCAAGACAAAGTAGGACCGTCTCAACCCAACAAACCATAACATATCAACAAATACAATAACAATCAATAACCAACAAGTATAGGTAAGCATACAGACCTACCAGTCTAACACATATCCAGTGAACACAGGTAATCATAAAAATATACCAGTCTAACACATATTCAGTGAACACATGTAATCATACATATCTACTAGTCTATCATATAACCAACATAACATCATCTAATATAACAAGATACATAATCAAGTGGGCTAACATTGGTCCCTTCGACCCACAAGTACAGTGAGAAAAACTCAACTCAAAGTCTAAAATATAGCTGAACATATCACTGCTCTAAATGTTGTCCCTATTATACAATAAACAGTGAACTAAAGTCAAACTACCATTTAAATTATCCAAAATACCCTAAGTCAAACTTGGTCAAATTCATGGTCAAAGTTAAAGTCAAAAAGTCAAAGGGGTCAACAAAGACTGAGTACGCCCTGCGTACTCAGTCACTACGCTCGACGTAGTAGATCCTAGGCCAGATTACGAGGCCTATGCCCAATACCCGTTGTGTACCACTAGGTACACCCGACATACACGAACTGATTCTACTTTTCTCATTTATTGATTATCCCATTTAAAAATTACTTCCAGAGTTTAGATCTAGTCCCAAATATCATTCTAAGTCATAAAGTTTCCAACTTTATGACTTTCCATGGCTAGAAGGAGTTAAAAAACCAAAAACCAAACTTAATACACAAACCCCAACATCATAACTCTTGCATAACGGGAAGAAAGGGACCAAAATCACATTTTTTATGATTCCTAGCACTCAAAAATGTCTGAAAGGACAACTCTTATGGTTTAGAGTAAGCCATACTTGTGAATACCAAGATTATGGGACCAAAATGCATAAAAACTTAAGAACTAGCAAGATCTAAGGAAACATTCATCAAGTTGATAACTTTATACCTTATGGAGGTTGATTGCAAGGTGAAAAACTCAGATCTACAAGGCTTGAAGCTTTCCAAATGAACTCCAAAGATCTTCTTACTTCAAGGATGGAAACACACAAATGGATCAAAACTCACAAATGAACAATAGGGTTTCGAAGGTATCAAATGGGAGAAGGGAGGCTGAAGGTGGGAGGGATTATGAGAGTTAAGGTTGCTTAAATAGTGCTCAAACCCTATAAATTAGGGTTTGAATGCTGCAACTCTACACCCTGTGTACTCCAGATACGCCCAACAAAAATCATTAAATTCTCCATCCCAATTCGTTTCCATCATTACCTGCCATATGGTGATGTCTAGGAGAGTGGCTTTATGTTTGGGCCTAAGTGGCCATAAAGGATCGAGTTTGGATAAAGTAGATTTGCATAAGAGAGTTGGTTCTAAGAACCTTGTCTGACATAGTGCCGACTTTATTCATTTAAGAAGGAGATGATCAAGGTGATCGATAAAAGGATTACAAGCCTTTATCAGGGCGAAGCAATTAGCAGCTAGAGTTTCTAAGATCATGGAGTTATCCGAGCTCCAAAGATGAAACCATTGGAGGGACCAAAACACCAAAATATGGACCAAAATACCATTATCTCGTAGATCTAAAGATGAAATACAATAAAATTAGGATCTTTGTAACTTATAAAGGTCTAGAAGATTAGATGATGGTTGAGATCTTTTGTTGCAAATCTCCAATACACAATCTTACAAGAATGCTTCATTATAAGACACTAAAAGCACACAAAATGGATGAGAGGAGAGAGGAGATGCTCAAAACTAAGGAAAGGAGGCTAGAGTTTCTAAAAGTCCTCTCAAAGGGTGTTAGAGGTAGAGAATGAACCAAACCTAGGGGTTAATGGTGTTTAAATATCGCTAAAATCTTAAAAAGACATTCAACCCATGGGCATGGACATGCCACAACCATTGCACAAGCGCATCGCGTTCACCATACAATTTCTCATATTTCATATTTCATATTTTGAACGAATACAACAAATTAAAAACTAGAATAAATTATGTACCGAGATTTGGATGTTACATGGAACATAGCAGTTGCATGAAAGACTATGGTTGAATCATAACAAGAAAGACTGTCGTTGGACTATATCAACATAAGTGAGTGTAAGTCTATGGTTGGATCATAACATTTATATGCTTATGTGGTATTTTAGGGAACTCACTAAGATTAGTGTTTACGGTTTAAGTTTAAATATATTAGGTTGTTTCAGCAACAAGGGGAAGGGTACAACTTGATTGCATTGCATCCATAGATATATTAGGAGCCTTCCACATGTTTTATTCCATTATCTTTTATTAGTATGATTTTGATTAAGGTTTTTCAACCCGAACAAATGGTTATTGAATGAAATTGGAATTATTGTTTTTAATTAAAATATAAAACAATTGGTTTGAAATTTGGGACATTATATTATATATTAATGTGTGTAGTGATATATCTAAGGTGGCTAACCAGACTCTGATTAGTGAGAGTTTTACAAAAAAGAAGACCTTCAAATAAATGGTTAAAACTCTCTTAATTAAAGGTATATTGACTTTATTAAGAACGGTGATGTTAAAACTCTCTCAATTAAAGGTAAATTGACTTTATTAAGAAGGGTGATGTTAAAACTTTCTCAAATAAATGGTTAAAACTCTCTCAATAAAGTTATATCATTTTTTTTCATAGTTTGTTTTTATAAGTTCATTTTTAGTACATTTTTCATGTTTTTTCACAATCTATTTTTACAATTGAATTTTTTTTTTTTTTTTTTTTTTTTTTTCAAAATCCAATTTTACAACTTCATATTTTATATGTTTTTCAATAAAATGTTTTTAGAACTTTGTATTGTAAATTAACTAAAATATAAATTTATTAACCCATGTGGAAATCCTAGATCTATGGGTTTGTCACGCATCCAATAGTGTTGCATAATTAGCAACTTTTTCATTTGAGTTCTGTCGGTTTATCTATTACACCAATAACAATACCTTATATATGTTTCTTACATAAAAAGAATTATAATTACATAACTTACAATATTCATAGTTCTTGTTATCAATTTCGATACTAACCGACTAAAGATAATCATATTTTGGATCCATAATGTCAATAATCAAAGAAAACAAATAATTTAGTACTATAGAAAATCAACAACAAAACAAGAAAAAAATGTTTTTTTCTAGAAACATATGTGGATACACGAGAAAGAAATAATTACTGTTGTAATTAAACTTTCATATAAGAAATTTTTTAATTATGCAACGTTAATGGATAAACGAGAAACAAATAATTCTAGGATTATCACTTGGGTTAATAATTATATAGTTTAATATTGATACTTAAATGACAAAACAAATATACGAAGCTCTACAAACAATTTATGAAAAAAATATAAAAAATATATATAAAAAGAAAAGAAAAAAAGTTATCAAATGAATTTTGAAGGAAAAAAACATGAAAAAACAAATATACGAAGCTCTACAAACAATTTATGAAAAAAATATAAAAAATATATATAAAAAGAAAAGAAAAAAAGTTATCAAATGAATTTTGAAGGAAAAAAACATGAAAGTAAAATAAAAAAAGTTAAGTTTGTAAAAATAGATTGTGAAAAAAATGCAGAAATGCAATAAATTGAAGAATTATAAACAAATTATTAAATATAACATGTAAAAACAAAAGTAAAAAAAAAATAAAGCTATCAAAATGAATTGTGCAAAAGAAATATAGCACAATTTCAAAAGTTTACGGATTATTTATAGCTTAAAAAAGTTTAGTGACCTAAAATAGCAAAAAAAGAAGGTTCGATGACCTTAGATGGCAAAAAAAAATGGTAACATATTATTGCTGGTCATAGTGACCATTTTAGTAAAAATTTAAAAGTTAAGTGACCATTTAAAACTTAAAACGAGTTAAGTGACCAAATGAACACAAACTTATAAATGAGTAAACATGACCTAAACCTTTTTTTAAAACATTCCTCATCAGCAAATTAAAGCTCAAACATATTTATCATTCTCCAACTAATATAGCCGTTAAGTACTCCTTCCGTTCCAAAATTATTGTACATAGATAAAAAACACACAGATTAAGGAAACATTAACTACCACTAACTTTATATAATAAAATGACAGTTTTGTCATTACTTTACATTTAATGTTCCATTAAATGCTTAGTTGGTTAAGTAATAATGATAGAGTATTTTTGTAAAAATGTTATTTATTTTTAAAAGTGGGCTACTATTTTGGGACAAACCAAAAATTAAAGATGAACTATAATTTTGAGACACAGGGAGTAATTAATAAACTATATTAATTAATTAACCAATCAACAACTATTTATTTAATTTGCTATGTTTAACAAATTATAGAACATTTTATTTTTAGTTATTTTATAGTTGAAAATAATAAAATTTATACATTTTTTATTTGTTTCCTTGGTATTTTAAGTATGTGATTTTATAGATATATATGAAAAAAATACATAATTATTTCTTTGTTCCTTATACATTAATTCCAATATACATTAATTCCAATAAACTTGTGCAAGGGACAATAAAAATCAGTTGCATAGATAATGGTAAGCATCTAGTAAAACCCCATTACTCATGGTCATATGTGAAACATTATCTTCTATAAAAGTATCCACTAGCTATATAGTAGTCAACATATAATCTCTTTGCGAAATCCTCAATGATGGAAGGTCGTGTCTGAGTTGGTTGAGAAAATCAGTGAGCAAAATGCGAAAAGATCCATCTTTACCTGATCAAGCACATACACCTGATCATCACCTTAAAATAGCCTACCTCACTTTTGCTTTCAGAACAAAATCCAAAGCCACAACATGATCAATGCCATTAATAGCCTTAGACAAAAACTCCCTAGAAGCGACATCACTATTGCAAGCTTGTCATCACTCCACCATTCTTTCCAAAATAAACATAATTTTTTTAAAGAGAAAATAACCATAATTTTGTCACAACCAGCAAGTTATGGCTAAGATTTCTACCTTGTACAAGATAATTTCTTTGTGTAACCTTGTAACATTACGTACATTATAAATCAAACTTCAATACAATTTAAGTTTACGCATCCAAAAAGTGTGATTCAAGTTGAAACCACCTTTTATAAGCCCAAAACCTAATCCGATAAGCTAAGACTACTCAACTTTGGGCCTTAGTCCAAGTTTTCTCGGCCCAAAAACCCCTACTTGGGCCAAGACACTTTTATTGGGCCCTAATGGCCTGATAGCCTTTCCAATTGGTCCCTTTGGACCAAAAACCCTCCTTTGGGCTTCCTAATGGGCCGAAGGCTCTTAATGGAATTACATTGGGCCGTAAAATTTATTCTTAGACCATAATGGGCCGAAAACCTCTATTAGGTATTATATTGGGCAGAAACCTCCCCTAATAGACCAAAAATCCCTAATGGGCTTTCTAGTAGCCAATCTCATTGGCCGGAGACCATTCTTTGGACCCTAATGGGCCAAAAATCTTTATTGGGCCCTCTCACTAAACCAAAAATCTTTATTGGCTAAATTTCATGCCCTTTGGGCCTATTATTGAACCGAAACCTTTATTGGGCCCAAATCAAGCCTAAAAACACATATAAATCGAAAACCCTTAATGGGCTTAAGGTGTTTTCGGTTACCCTTGAAAGCTTAAACCCATTTCCCCTTCTTCCCTCCTTGGTTTAGTTAAATTTAAAAAAAAATGTGGTGGATAAAAGGGTTGCCACCACAACATTGACCACCATGCATCAAGGCAAAGAAAATTTGTCCAATAAATATCAAAGCCCCACTCCTCCCTCTCTCCCCTCTTGATTCGACCAATATCTCACCCCCACCCTCATTCACAACTTTATTTCTCAACTCATTTTTCCTCTCAACTCTGAAGAACATGCTCATATATTTCTCTAAAAATCGTGTGTGTGTGTGTGTTCTCCAAAGAAGCTTTCTTCAAAGATCAGAAGCTTGAACACTCCCCACTTCGAAAGTTCCCTCAAGGAGGCAATCTAGGCTACAAAATTCGTCTCCTTCTTCATCTACATCTTGAAAAATCCAAGGTGAGCTTCATACCCTTTATTTTCGAGTTTTCTTTCTTTTGGGGGAGGATACAAGTCTAGTATTGTGTAAAATCTTTGTATATTTGCATGTATTTGCGTGTATGTATGTTTATGTGTGATGAAATGTTGATATTTCATGCTTACACTCCAAGAGCTCGAGATTTTGTTAAGTCTCAAGTTGTTGGAACATAGTTATCTTGGTGTTGTTTCATTTATTTTGGTGATATGCTAAAGATGAAATAAGTTGCTAAGTGAAAATGATTTTCATGTAATGTTTGTCAAAAATCCCAAAATATGTCCAAGAAAATGTTGAAACAATTTTTGGCTATGAAAGCTTGAAAAATGGTAAAATATGAAAATTTATACTCAAAATGGTAAATTTTTGAACATATAAATTTTTACCACAAACTCTTGTAAAAATGGGTTATTTATGATAAGTGTGGTCAAAATGGGTCATTTGTGATAATTATGGTAAAAATTTGTTATTTATGATAACTGTGATAAAAATGGGTTATTTTATGACAAACGTATAAAAAAAAATGAGATAAACTCACATTTCCACAAAATTTGTATAAATACATAAATTATAATGATTATTTTGAGTTTTATGTGCATTGTGGAAAAATCGAGATATGTAAAAAATTTTATTATTAAGGAGTAAAACCTAAGGTAATATGTTACTTTTACACAAAATGTTATGAATATATTAGTCAATTTTTAAATATTTATAAAAGGAATTTATAAATACACTTACCGAATTGGTGGACTAAGGAGAGTTTAATGACACAAAAAGTTGCGTTCCTAGCCGTCTGTCATAAAGGTTTTAAACAAGAATAATGAGCTGTGTAAACTTACGACAAGAATTATTGCGTGTCATGAAATTGCAGTCATAAATATACACTAGTAACGTTAGATGTAATATTCAATAAATGGGATTCAAAATCTGTGTAAATTCTGTGAAGGCTCTTGTGAGACACTCCTTTATCGTACTTATTTAGCATACTTCGGAAATCCTGTAGTTATAATCAGAGTCTCCTGGAAGGTGAGCGGAATATTGTGTATAGATTTATACGAGGTTGATGCCCACATACCTGAGCTGTTTCCTACAGCTAGACAAGCCAGTCTAGGGTGCCAATGATCTTATTAGAAACCAACGGCTAAAGAACATCAAGACAAGTGCTCTAGTCACATTATTATGGTTGTAACAACTCACATAGAGAATAACAATATTATTTTTGAATTTGAGCGAAATATACACTCTACTCATTTTATAAAGTGCAAAACTATGTGTCGTCTATTTTATAACTACTTTCACCACTCGGGTCTTAGGGTTTTAAGACCACAACTCCTCGTATGACATAAAATATAGGATTTTCTGGGAACACTTTCGTTATAATTTCAAACAAGGAAAAACAAAGAACACGGATGAAATTATACATGATTTGGAACGAGACTCACAAACCATTTTTTACAGAAAATATTGGATTTTCTTGAGTTTTACAAAGTATTACAAAGTTTTCTTATAAATATTCTTATGAACTCACCAACATTCTATGTTGACGCTTTTCAAAGCAACTTGTATTTTCAGGTACTCAGTAAGCAGGTTTGCAGCCATGGATTTAGGATAATTGTTGTATTTTTGAAATATCATACATTGTGTTATTCTTGGGATGTAATTTCATGAACAAATACAAAGTTGTAAACAATGCATGTTGGTATATGTAATGTATGATGTTTGGTTTCTATGTTTCATTTATAATCCACTGTTATGATATTACAAGATGAAGTCACCCGCCCCCAGACATTTCCGTTGTCTCGGTTCGGGGGTGTGATAGATTGGTATCAGAGCATTGTTTATAGTGAACTAACACATCTAACCATACAAGATATGCAACTATAAATACAATGATACTAAAATACTTTCAACAAAAATAAAATATATGCATGTGTGCGCATATTAGGAGTGGTATCATAATAAGAAACAATTAAAGGTCTTTAGAGGAGTTGGACATTGTCGTTAAACGCAGGCAATTGTGTAATCGTATTGGGGATAAATATAGCCTAATCAACTATATTTGTTCAAAATACGACCAACATGTGTTGGGGAGTGATCGGGGTGGACAACGAATCTAAAACTTACCAACCTTATACCTAAAGTTTTAGAGAACCAAACATAAATAATTAGAATACTATAGGAGTATTTTGGCATTGTGTGGAATCTTCCTGTATCTTCTTATATCTTCTTTTCTACTTATATTCTCGTACAGACGACATGACAGGATTTCACTTGCCAGGCAACCCTTATTTTCCCAATCAGGGAAATGGTGGATGAATAGAGGAGGACCTGGAAGAGGAGCCTATCGAAGACCCGGAAGAGGAAGATGTCGACGAGGAAGTCAATGAGGAGGAAAAAGAGTAAGAGGATGACTCGGACACAGAGTCTGAAGTCATCAATGCCCCAATAGCCCTATGCCCCCATGGGCCCACGATATATGGAGGTGGAGCAGGCACCAGGGAATGCGCCCACCGTTTGGCATGGTGCAGAGATTTTACGACCTTAGCTATGGAGGGCCAGTGGACCGAGCTCTTCCAATTATGGTCAGAAGGACCATGGATATTGGAGATTAGGCCCAAGTGACTGCCAATTAGATGAACGAGATGAGGGCTGTGGTGGAGCGCGCAGAGAGGCAGACCCAGGACATAGTGAGGGAATATTAGGAGCAGAAGTCCGCACTAGAGGCGAGGGTGCGAGTCACGGAGCACCAGCTAGCCAGACTCCAAGGCACTTCTACTTCGTCGTCGGCACCCCCAGATACCTCCCGACGTGAGTAGGACCCATCTTACTCACCACTACTATTGATGGGACTTCCTTTTATTTTACTTTATGTATGTAGGACTGACCCTACGATTAAGTGATTACACTACTCGCAGGGTCATTATGCTGGCATATTTTTATTCTCTATGTACTGTAGACCTTTTAAAGGTCAATTTTCATGCATTTGTACTAAAAAGTTATCATTAATGAAACGATGATGTGTTTTATTTGTGATTTTGTAATATGCTATGTTCTCTCTTTTCATTTTTACTTGATGTAATACCGTTTCAATTATAAGCACAACCGAACCACCGTAACCGTTAGAAACAAAGGGATTCATAAGCTCATCGCCATTCCTGTCTCATAGCAGGAAATGCCAAGAAGATATATTTGCAAAAACGC
This sequence comes from Lactuca saligna, assembly GCF_052625555.1. Lineage (NCBI taxonomy): Eukaryota > Viridiplantae > Streptophyta > Magnoliopsida > Asterales > Asteraceae > Lactuca > Lactuca saligna. Next base: position 122,178,916 of record NC_136425.1, read on the forward strand.
TACAACAACACCACCACCATCACCGCTCCACCGGAGATGAAATTTGCTACTTTCTAGGTGGTGGTCTCAACAGCTTTAGCACACGTCAACCAGGGTACTAACAGAGGTGGTAATGGAAATGGGACTGGAAGTTCCAACCATGGGGGTAACCAAGGGACCCAAAGAACATACACATACAAAGACTTCACCAATGCAAAACAGAAGTCATTCAACGGAAGTGGAGGTATAATAGCCCTCACCCGGTGGATCGAAAAGGCCGAGTCTGTTTTCAAGATTTGCGGGTGTCCAGATGAGAGAAAAGTTAGATTTGAAGCTTGTACGTTTGTTGACATGGCCATTTCATGGTGGAATGGCCATGTTAAAGCCTTAACTCTCCCAGTCGCAAATGCTATGTCATGGGAAGATCTCAAAACTATGATGCTAGATGAGTACTATCCCCGAGGTGAAGTACAGAAACTCGAGCAAGAACTATGGAATCTTACCATGCAGAACTCCGACATTGAAGAATACATTGCCCGGTTTAGTGAGCTGGCACTCTTGTGTCCGGGAATGATAACTTCTGAGGGAAAGAAGGTTGAATGCTTCATTTGGGGGTTAACTCCTCCAAACCAGGGAAATGTGATTGTTGCAAACCCCTCAACATTCGATAGTGATAAGCGCCTGGCGTAAAAGTTGTACGATAATGGGGATGGAAAGGGCGCGGAGAATTCCGACGCTGAAACAAAGAAGGCGGATAACAACAAGAAAAACCAGGGAAACAAAAGAAAAGGGCGACAGACTCAAGAATCATCCAAGGAAAAAAAATGTAGCAGTTCACACTGCTACTACTCTGACCGCACCAACACCAGCTGCACCAACATCACCCACACCCACACCTGCAAGGCCATACGCATGCACTCTACCCAAGTGTGATAAATGAAATTTCCACCATAGCGACACATGCTGAGACTTATGGTGCACCAATTGCAATAAAAAAGGGCACACTGCCCGGTATTGCCGATCTCAGCTTCACCAAAACAACCAACCCAACAATGTCGGAGCCAGTCGAGCATGTTACGGGTGCGGGGAGACTGGCCATTTCAAGCGAAACTGTCCCAAAACCAACAATCAAGGTGCAGAGGGATCTGGCAGGGTCCTAACAATGGGACAAGGAGAGGCTGTGCAGGATCCGGCCGTAGTCACGGGTAGGTTTCCCCTCAACAATATATATGCATGCATTTTGTTCGATAGTGGGGCGGAATGAAGTTTCGTGAGCCATAAGTTTAAGCACTTACTAAATCAAAGTCCTCAAAAGTTAAACCAAGCCTTCAGTGGAATGGCTAATGGAAAAACTAAAATAACAAACAACATTTTCATAGGGTGCACGTTAACATTAAATAATCAGTCGTTTCAAATCAACTTGATGCCAGTTAATATTAGAAGCTTTGATGTGATTATCGGTATGGATTGGTTAAGCCCCCACCATGCTGATATTATGTGCCACAAGAAGGCCGTTCGCCTTCACCTAACAACCAACCAAACACTAATTATTCACGGTGACAAATCGAGTACAAACCTTCGTGTTATCTCGTGCATCAAGGCACAAAAGTGCCTGCATAAAAAGAATCACACCTTTCTAGCCCACGTAATGGACAAACAGAAAGAGGAAAAGAACATCAAGGACATTCCGGAGGTGCGCGATTTTCCAGAAGTATTTCTAGAAGACCTCCCAGGAATACCCCCTGAATGACAAGTCGAATTTCGTATTGACCTAGTTCCCGGAGCCACACCGATTGCCAAGTCACCGTATAGATTAGCATATGCAGAAATGCAAGAGCTATCTAGCCAATTAAGAGAACTACTAGTCAAGGAATTCATAAGATCGAGCTTCTCACCCTAGGGAGCTTCAGTTTTGTTTGTCAAGAAGAAAAATGGTTCCTTCCACATGTGTATTGATTAACGTGAACTCAAAAAGCTCACCGTAAAAAATTGATACCCCTTCCTAGGATCGACGATCTATTTGAGCAGTTACAAGGAGCCAGCTACTTCTCAAAAATAGACCTGAGATCCGGATACCATCAACTGCAAGTCCGAGAAGAAGATATCCCAAAAACTGTCTTCCGAACTCGTTACGGGCACTATGAATTCGTGGCTATTCCCTGCAGTCTAACGAATGCACCCGCAACATTTATGGACCTAATGAACCGAGTCTACCGACCGTTACTTGACAACTTTGTAATTGTCTTCATCGACGATATACTCGTTTATTCTCGGAGTAAGGAAGAGCATGGCCATCATCTACGGCTGGTCTTGGAAACTCTAAGGGCGGAGAAGCTATACGCAAAATTTTCCAAATGTGAGTTCTAGATTGGCAAGGTGGATTTCTTGCGACACGTAGTCAGTGAAGAAGGGATACATGTAGAACCTTCCAAGATCAAACATATTGAGGGCTGGGCAACCCCGAGAACACCAACAAAGATCAGTTAATTCTTGAGCCTTGCTGGATATTACAAGAGGTTCATTCATAATTTCTCCAAGATCACCAAGCTACTCACCGCTCTAACCCAGAAAGGTGTACCTTTCATCTGGAGTGCAAAACAAGAAGCTGCTTTTTAGACCCTGAAACAAGTCCTCTGTATTGCCCCGATGTTGTCTCTACCAGAGGAAACAGAAGACTTTGTGGTGTATTGTGACACATCAAATCAAGGGTTAGGCTGTGTACCTATGCAGCACAGAAGGGTTATAACTTATGCATCCAGGCAAGTGAAAATTATGAAGTGAACTATACTACTCACGATCTTGAACTGGGAGCTATGGTCTTCGCTCTCAAAATTTGGATGCACTACCTCTACAGTACGAAGTGCACCATTTCACAAACCACAAAAGCCTCCAACATATTCTAAACCAAAAGGAACTAAACATGAGGCAGTGACAATGGGTAGAGCTGCTGAACGACTATGAATGTGAAATCTGGTACCATCCAAGAAAAGCCAATATGGTGGCCGATGACTTAAGCAGAAACGAATACTCGGGTTGCAAGGTGAAAACACTAACAATGACCATTCATTCCCATTTGTCTTCGGAAATCAGCGAGGCTCAGCTAGAAGCCCTGAAACTAGAAAATGTCGCAAACGAAGGCTTGCATGGAATGGATAAGAACCTAACCATCAGAGAGGATGGGGCATAATACTTTATGGAATAGATATGGATACTGAAGTTTGGTAGGCTCAGAGACATCGTTATGAATAAAGCACAAAAAACGAGGTACTTTGTTCATCCTAACTCTGATAAAATGTACATGGATATTAAAAAACATTATTGGTGGCCGAATATGAATGCATAGATTGGTACCTACGTGAGAAAGTGCCTGACTTACGCAAAGGTTAAGGTAGAATATCAGAAGCCCTCAGTATTATTACAACAGCCAGTGATACCCGAGTGGAAATGGGAACGAATAAGAATGGATTTTATAAACAAATTGCCTAAGTCGGCAGAAGAATGGATGCCATCTAAATGATTGTTGATCGCTTAACCAAATCCGCCTATTTCCTACCAATAAAGGAAACGTATAAAATGGAAAGGCTGACTAGGATTTACATAAAGGAGTTTGTAAGATTACATGGCGTGCTGATATCTATTATCTCAGACAGAGATAATAGGTTTACCTCTCGATTTTGGCAGTAGCTACAGAATTCGTTGGGAACTCAGCTGGATATGTTCACCGCCTACCATCCCAAGACCGATGGACAAAGTGAAAGGACCATCCAAACATTGGAGGACATGTTAAGGTCCTGTGTGATAGATTTCAGCAAGGCTTGGGATGCTCACTTGCCACTGGTGGAATTCTCATACAACAATAGCTATCACATAAGTATCAAAGTTGCTCCTTTTGAGGCCCTATATGGACGAAAATGCCGATCACCTCTCTGTTGGGCTGAGGTAGGAGACACCCAACTGACAAAGGAACAGGTACCAAACAACACTCGCACAGGACCCAAGATCATCCGGGAAACAACTGAGAAAATCGTCCAAATTAGAGCACGTCTCCAGGCATCTCAAGACCGACAGAATAGCTACGCAGACCAAAGGCGAAAGCCTCTGGAATTTCAAGTAGGAGATTGTGTGCTGCTAAAAGTATCTCCTTGGAAAGGGATGATGCGATTCGGAATGCGAGGAAAGTTAAATCCACGATACATTGGACCATTTGAGATCCTTGCTAGGATCGGTCTGGTGGCCTACAAGTTGCAGCTGCCATCGGAGCTTAGCAACGTACACCTTGTCTTTCATGTGTCAAACCTGAAGAAATGCCTGTCGGACAAAACCCTTGTTGTTCCACTTGATGAGATTGAGGTGAATGAAAATCTCTTGTTCGTTGAGGAACCGATTGAAATCATGGATAAAGAAGTGAAACGAAAGAAGCAAAGTCGCATTCCCATTGTCAAGGTCCGATGGAGCGCCAAGAGAAGACATAAATTCACCTGGGAATGCGAGGACCAGATGATGTAGAAGTACCCCCACCTCTTCACTAACCCTTGAAGGCTACCTCAGAACAAATTTCAGGACGAAATTCCCTCTAACGGGGGATGATGTCACAACCAACAAGTTAGGGCTAATATTTCTACCTTGTACAAGATAATTTATTTGTGTAACCTTGTAACATTACATACATTATAAATCAAACTTCAATACTATTTAAGTTTATACATCTAAAAATTATGATTCAAGTCAAAACCACCTTTTATAACCCAAAACATAATCCGATAAGCTAAGACTACTCAACTTTGGTCCTTAGTCCAAGTTTTCTCGGCCCAAAAACTCCTACTTGGGCCAAGACACTCTTATTGGGCCCTAATGGGCCGATCTGTCACACCCCAAAACCGGAACGGCGGAAAACGTTTTGGGGTGGAGGACGTCATGTACATTATTACAACACAAAATAATAGTAAACAAGCAAACAACATCATCAATTGCATTAATAATGTATTTTAATAAAAGTGTTCTGTATAGTTTATAAGACACCAAAAATATGAATCAAAATAAAAGATGAGTCTTGAATGTGCTCCATCTTCTCAAAAGCTGGCATCAGTACCTGTATACTGATGACCTGAGAATACAAGTTATTTTGAAAGAGTTTATCAGCTTTAAGGCTGGTGAGCTCATAAGCATTTTAGTAAACGTTTGTAAGTGTTTGAATGTAAAAGTTTGTAGATGTTTCTAAATGTTTGTATCTCCTAGAAAATCCTATATTTTCTACTAAATGTAGCCTTCTACCAAGGCCCGAATGTTTTGTATGTTCGTTTCTTCTAAAAGTGTGCAATTTTCCCAAGTGTAACTATCATTAACAAAATATAGTTTATACATTACCATTTATGTGAGAAGATCACAAAGTGAATGCAATGGGAAAATAATATAGTACTGTAGTGTTGTATTATAGTAACTACTGTTGTACTAACTACCTTAAACTGATTATTTATTAAGGTATAATGTGATTTGATTGTACCATACAATTGACTAAAAACACGACAATGAAAGACATCGGAAGAAATGACATTTGGCACCCGAAGACCTGTAGGCCCTACTATAGCTAGCAGCAAGGTGTAGGATAGTCAATCCAGTATAGATCTATACGCAAATTCACGCTCTCCCTCTAGGAGACTCTGGATACAAATCGAACCATGGCAGTGATGACATGCCCCAAAACAATGGTTTACATTTATATTATAGTATACTTGTATATGTATTGTATGTACTAGAGTTTTGTATGTTCTCTCGTATAGTGTAGTGTGTGTAATGTTTCTCGTTATAGTATTCTCTAACTGTTTCTTATCATAGTATGTTTGTATTGTTTCTCATAATAGTAAGTTCTCTTAGTTTATCATCATAGTATATTTGTATAGTTTATCATAATAGTATGTATTGACTCATGAATGAACTGAATCTTTGTATGCTTTATTGAACTAGAAGTAATGATGTAGTATCTTCCTAAACTATACCTATTATAGTTTAGTAGTAGAATTGTTTGTATAATTGAATGTATTGAACTAAGATAAAAGTCTTTTATATCTATACATATATACATAATACATAATATATAACTAAAGTGAGTTATCAGTCCTAAGTCCTTCAAACCTTACTTATATAACTATATATATATGCATCAGACATAGTTTTGACAATATATAAGTTTGAAACCTGTAAAGGAAAAGGTTTGTCATAAAATAACAAATTTGGTAAAGAGTTTAGTATGTAAAAGAGTTTGATAAACATTTTGAAGCATTTGAAATCCGTAAGTTTGATAACAGTTTGAAAGTAATAGAAAATCTATCTGTTTCTTCTAGTTATTAATCACATGTGATTGATATAATAACTTGTGACATCCCCATTTTCACGGCCAGAAAAGACCGATTTGTTTATGCTTTGTTTTATAAAATCAGAGTAATCTTTTAAAGAAAACGGTTGCAGAATTTGTTCCCAAAACAAGATATGATAATAACTTATCAAAACATTTCTCAAAGAGAATGTATTTTCATTTAATAATAAAACCTCGGGATGTCATGTTCCGATACAGACATATAAGCATAAACAGAACTTACATTCAATTACACTAATGATTTACATCTCCTTTAATCTCTCAGTGTAAAGCAGCCTCCTATCGATACCTGTGATACAATTAAACTGAGTGGGTCAGGCTTGGGAGCCTGGTGAGCATATAGGGTTTTCAACCCACAATAATATAATTATTATATTCAATCATCAAACAATCAACCCAATTACCCATCCCTATCATCTCCATTTATTTCTTAAGTACCTTCCCTAAGGAATTATCCTAAGGGTCATCTCCTACATCATATTTACCTCTCATCTCCTTACATCACATTTCCTTGTATGATTGTTCCTAAGGACTTTTTCCTAAGGATCATCGCATGAATACGTAGTCACAACATCGCCTGGACTAGTAAGTCATAATAAGGGTTAGAGTATCATCGCATGAATACGTAGCCACAACATCGCCTGGACTCGTAATTCATAGTAAGGGTTAGAGTATCATCGCATGAATACGTAGCCACAACATCGCCTGGACTCGTAATTCATCACCTACAGGTTATGAGCCTGCTGGTGTTTCCACGGGGTCATCTAGAATAATCCGTGGTCGCCATCTATACTCTGGTAGATGACTACATCGCCAAATTTCCACATCGCCGGTCAAGGTTATGGTATCTCCTCTCATCTCACATCACCTATTTATCATTACCTAATTATCATCACCTTTCTATCATCACCTATTTCTCATCACCTGTTTCTCATCACCTAATTATCATCACCATTATATCCTCACCTTTCTCTTATCACATTCGTTCAGCACACATCAACTATTTCATCTACCCATGTTCTACCCAACATATTTGTAGATATAAATTACATATATAGTTTAAATCATTTAACACCCATATAAAAACATCAATTCCAAGCCCATCCCATATAGACAATTAATATATAACACATAACACGTATTTCATAGCTAATGCTTTTTATTTATGTGTTTAGAAGAGAGTAACCGCACACTCACACATATAAACCACAATATACATACACATTACACGTATTTCGTATAAAATACTTCATAATTATACATTAGGAGAAAGTAACAACGCATTCACACATATAAAAACAATATACTTAATACACTCAAATCATACTTGTATTATTATCGTGTTTATGAAAGGTAGTATACACTCACTTGATCAGAAGATGATCAGACAGCACTACGACTTGCAAAAGTAGTAATCCTCAGCAGATCTGGAAGATCTCTACAAAAATCGAACTTCTCACGGGCAGAGCTTCGGCTCGGAAACCGCACTTCTCGGGATCTTCGGGATCTCGGGACTTGCTTCGGGACTCGGGAATATTACCGGGGCTTCGGGGTACTTCTGGCACGCAAATCGATGCAAAACGGGAGAGAGAAGAGAGAAAATAGCAACCCTAAATGGCTGGCCCTTCAAATATATTTATAGGGCAAATTTGGCCCTTGCCACGTCGTGGCAACCTTTTTCCACGTCGTGGGCTTGGTCGTCACTGCATGCGTCATGCCAAGTTGCATCTGGGGGCCTCCCGGAGGTGTCAGGACACTTGCCACGTCGTGGCACTGCTTGCCACGTCGTGGTCTCTGACAGTTTTGGGGTTTCGCGCCCCGAACTTCAGAAATTCATAACTTTCGCATACGAACTCCGTTTTCGACGTTCTTTATATCGCCGCGAAGGTGAGATTATGCTCTACAACTCTCATTTAGACTCCATTGGCTGATTTTGACTTTATTTTTAATATATTATAAGTATATTACTTATATATATTATTTATAGTAGGCCTGGACAGGAAAACTTCGTTCGAAATTCATAACTCCTTCATCTGAACTCTGTTTTCGTCTGTCTTTTTATCGTTGGACTACTATCGAAGAAATCTTCGACTCTCGTTTAGATGACTAAGGCTAGATATCTATCTACCTTAAATTCACTATTTACATCGCGCTGGGTCACGTTAGGTCGTGTCGGTTCTATCGCGAAACTTCGACAAGTCATAACTTCTTCGTTATAACTCGGATTTTGGCGTTCTTTATATGCACGGAAACCTTGTGACATATACTACAACTTGGTTAAGATTAATAATTCTAAATAATTTTGCATCAAAAAGTCATTTTTGATGCTTATCGTCTCTAAATTGACTAGCCCGGATCTACGGGCGTTACAATTATCTCCCCCTTAGGATGATTACGTCCCGGAATCATCAACGAAATAGGATTTGTATACTGACTCCATAAGTTATCTCTGCATTTTAAGTAATAACCTTGATGCTCAACCCTGCATCTGCTCTTCGTACTACGTTGGACTTTAGATCGACATCTTTAAGTTACAAAATAAATCCTTATTGTGGACTCCTTCTTCTTCTAAGGATAAATACATTCATTTATCTATTGTAACAAACCGATGGGTCGTGTCCCGATGACCTCTTATCGTAGTTGGACTCAATTGATATGACCACTAGGGTCGGAATAACAACCGTCTTACTAGTCATTACCGAAATAATGGTAATGACATGCTTGAATAAAATGGAATTAATTACTAGCTTCTTGGTAACCTTGCGAATTTCCCTTATCCAAGTGCGAGTCCTGTGCTTCCGGTAGTATAGATCTCTACTACCATTCACACCTACTCATACTCGGTCCAAGTGTTGTCTCGCAGTTAACCAAGTCACCATACATAAATCATATAATCATTCAACACACTAGATAACAAAACCACGGTTTATATTAATTCTTGAAACTATTACACAAAAGTTCATGTAACATCCGGATTTTACCAGGTATAATGTAAGTTTAATTGTGTTATATTGTGAGAGGGACTCGGCGAGTCGGGGCTCAGACTCGCCGAGTAGGGACGCGGGATTAATCGAGGGTGCGCACTTGGACTCGACGAGTCCAGGGTATGGACTCGGCGAGTCTGCGCTGGGTTATGAAACCCTAAATCTCTGGGTTTGTGGCCTATTTAAGGGGCCTTATGGCCGTCATTTGCGCTCACCCAACCCCCAGATAGTGTCCCTAGAGTTCTTGAGCGTTTTGTGAAGGAAAGAGAGCCAAATCTTGATCTTGTGTGTGTTGCTTAGCAAGAAGAAGGAGGCCCTAGGCAAGAGGAAGCAAAGGAGGTTGCTATTTCATGGATTTGGAGCTTGGATCATCACTCTAGAGGTACTATTTTCGGACCATTATCTGTTTGGTGAAACTTGATGCAAGTTAGGGCTTAATATGATCATTTATGGGGTGAGTTGGTGACCCTTTGGTTCCCTCTTTGAGTTGAGACCATGGATCTGGATCCATAGAGGTCCAGAGGGCCTCACTCATCAAGCTTTATGGGTGGAAATGGAGTCCTTGGCCTTGGGTTGAAGTAGTTGAGTCAAAAACATCATTTGTGAGCATGTAGAGGTTATTTATGCATCAAGGTTGTAACTTTACGTGCTAAATAAGCATGGGGGGACTGGATCTATGGATTAGTGGACTGGATCTGGCCTTTAGAGCAAGATTGAGTCAGTGCATGGCTCTGACTCGCCGAGTCCGAAGAACAGACTCGGCGAGTAGCTTGAATGCTGCACGACCACTCAGCGAGTGGCCTCGCCGAGTTGGGATGAGTGAACTCAGTGGGTCAAGGGGGAGACAGGATGGACAGGTGGACCGAGTCAAACCGGACTCGCCGAGTTGTTCTTGAGACTCGGCGAGTTGAGTCGTGGTGGCCCCACAACTCGTGCCAGGTGGAGCTCGTCGAGTTGGGAGGGGATGCTCGACGTGTCAAGAGAGGATTCCAGGGAAATTGGTGAATGCGCTCAGACTCGCCGAGTCGCTATAGTGCACTCGCCGAGTCCGGTCAAGTTGACCGTTGACCAGCGTTGACCTAGATTGTCCTGTTATGGTATGGTCAACCCTAGTTGGGAAAGTGTTAATTAGAGATATATTGTGCTATAGGGGGACTTCAGCTCGGCAGATCGAGTGTTTAGCGATTTCAGGGTTACGGTTTACCGAGACACACGAGGTGAGTCTTCTCACTATACTTTACCTTGAGTAGGTAACCAGAGTTATGTGATAGGGTATTTGTATGCTATGTATGTTATGTGTTGTACTGCATTACTTTTATGTGTTTGATGCTGTGCATGTTTACAGAGCTAGAACCGGAAGGTTCACAGAGTTAGAACCTGAGGGTTCACAGAGTTTGGGTGCACGGACCCACAGAGTTATAGCCTCGAGTGGCTAATATGTGTTATATGTAGTATTTTGGGAAACTCACTAAGCCTTGTGCTTACAGTGTTGATGTTATTTGTTTCAGGTACTAGTGACGACCGTGGGAAGGCGCCGGCTTGATCCGTACACACACGTTTGGAACTTGACATTTTGGATCTTGGGATTTTGTACTATTTTGTTGAACAATTAAAAGGGGTGTTTCTATGAATATTGATGGAATTATGTTTTATAAAAATCGAAAAATTTGTTTGAAAAAAAATCAGTGTTACAAATTGGTATCAGAGCTTTGGTTTGAGGGATTCGGGTACACCTTCGGGGGTATTTGAACTCAAACTGAGGAAATAAAGAGATATTTTCAAAATAAAAACCAAAATTTTCTAAGAGTAAAGGGTTTTCCAGGAAGAAACGTGTGTACGATCAGTCAGCGCCCGAACGGTGAATTCCCAAAATATCTTTTGTTATGTAATAACTATTATTGTGATGTGTGTGCATGCTAGAGTAGGCTAGGTATTGCTGATAGGGCTAGAGTGGCCGGTTTTGTGATGCCTTAGCTTAGGGAATGGTGAGCTGCTATGAGACGCTGAGTAATTAGGTAGCAGCTAGGGTTTTGTGTGAGATCTGTTCAGAGAGATTTAAGTATAATAGAGTACTTGGGGACTGGGATCCGAAGAGGACGATTTGGGTTGTGTACCGAGACGGTGCGGACAGTAGTATTGGGCCCGTACTACTAAAAGCACCGGAGCGGTACACAGTTCAAATAAAAATCTGGGGATGCCAAGAATCAAGGAGGGGTGGATTGTTGAATGTAAGAGTGTTTGAGTGAATTCTAATTATCGCATGTTGTATTTCAGAGGTTGATCATGGCGAGGACACGACACATGCCGGAGGATGCCGGATCTAGTGATGAGGACATTCGACAGATCATTCATGAGGAGGTGGCTGCGGTCATCAGAGCCGAGATACCAGAGATGTTCGGGTCCATTAAGACTGCTTTGATTGAGACGTTTGACGAGCGCTATGCCGCTCTTTCTGAGGCTGCGGTTGCAGCCGCTACCGCAGCGATTGCTGCGGCAAGACCCCAGGGAGGTGATGCGATGTTGTTCAGGGAGTTCAGCAACACCAAGCCACCAGAGTTTGATGGTACGTAGGACCCGGTGGCAGCTATGAGGTGGATATCTGATATGGAGGGATGCTTCTTCACTTGCTCGTCCCCTGAGAATTTGAAGGTTCAGTTCGCGCTGAACCAGCTTCGCTTGGGAGCGAAGGACTGGTGGAAGTTTGTGACTGCGCATTTCACACCGACTGAGCTTTCGGCAGTGACCTGGGAGAGGTTCACTTCCATGTTCCGAGATGAGTATGTTCCTCAGGTGGAGAGGGAACGTCTGGCACAGGAGTTTCTGACCCTCAAGCAGGGTACCGAGTCAGTTACAGCGATTACGAGGATGTTTCAGGAGAGGGCGATGTTTTGCCCTGAGCACGTGTCCACCGAGCAGGCACGTATGAGCCGTTATCTGAGCATTTTGAGGCGGGATATTCGGGAGTTCGCTGCGAACTCCTCGTACCGGACATTTTCCGAGCTTCAGGCAAATGCTCGGAAGAGGGAGATTGAGCTTGAGACTCAGGCCAGGGAGGAGGCGGAGTCTATGGGGAGGGATCAGCGGCTGGCACAGTCCCAGCCGGCAGCCAAGCGGGCCAAGCCCGCTGATCCCAGACCCGGGAGCCAGAAGGGCCGCACTTGTGGGAAGTGCGGCAAGGGTCACGATGGCGCCTGTCGGGCAGGGTCTTGCTACAAATGTGGCAAGGAGGGGCATATGGCCAAGGACTGCCCCAAGGGATTTGCAGTGTGCTTCCACTGCAACCAGACTGGACACCGGAAGGCGGAGTGTCCGCTGCTGCGCGGAGCATCTCAGGGGTCTGCTCCCGCCGCCATCAGAGCTACTGCTGCAGAGAGTCGGCCCGTGAAGGCCGAGGCACCGAGGGCTCGGGGGAGAGCCTTCCAGCTGACTGCGGAAGAGGTCCGCGCCGCACCCGACGTTGCGGCTGGTATGTTTCCTTTTCATTATTGTTTATGGTGTTGAGATATTATGCTTATATCATGCTATGCTTAGGTACCTTCCTTGTGAATTCTGTACCTGCTTTAGTGTTATTTGACTCGGGTGCGAGTCGATCTTTTGTGTCCTTGGCATTTAGTCAGCGTATCAGCGTTAGTCGTGGAGTATTGAGTCGGCCCCTGTGGGTTTCCATAGCCGCCGACAGAGTGATTTGTGCCACAGAGGTCTTCCGGGGATGTGTATTGGAGATATTCGGGGTCGAGTTTCCGATCGACCTGATTCTGATTGCGATGGGTGATGTCTGTGTTATAGTGGGCATGGATTGGTTGAGCCGATTCGGTGCGGTTATCGATTGCGAGCAACAGCTGGTGACTATACGAGATCCTAGTGGGGGAGTTCTTTCAGTGTACGGCGAGGGTACACATTCTGGATCAGCCTTTTGTTCGGCTGCTAGGGCGAGGCAGTGTTTACAGCAGGGCTGTAAGGGTTATGTAGCGTATGTGATGGATACGCGAGTGATATCCGAGAGACCGAGCTCTGTGGAGGAAGTTCCGGTGGTGCGGGAGTTTCCAGATGTATTTCCCGAAGAGTTACCAGGTGTGCCTCCCGCGAGGCAAGTGGAGTTTGGCATCGATTTGGTTCCGGGGGCCGCGCCTATTGCTAAGGTGCCGTATCGCCTTGCGCCTCCGGAGATGCAGGAGTTATCCTCGCAACTTCAGGAGTTGCTGGGGAAGGGGTTTATTCGGCCGAGTAGCTCGCCGTGGGGAGCACCCATCTTGTTTGTGAAGAAGAAGGATGGCTCGCATCGCATGTGTATTGATTACCGGGAATTGAATAAGCTGACGGTCAAGAACCGTTACCCGCTACCGAGGATCGACGATTTATTCGATCAGCTACAGGGAGCATCTTGGTTCTCCAAGATTGATTTGAGGTCGGGCTATCATCAGGTGAGAGTGCGGGACGAGGACGTCCAGAAGACAGTGTTCAGGACGCGTTATGGGCATTATGAGTTTGTGGTGATGCCTTTTGGGCTCACTAATGCCCCGGCTGTGTTCATGGACCTCATGAACAGGGTATGTCGGCCGATGTTGGATCGGTCGGTGATTGTTTTCATTGATGATATTCTGGTATATTCGTGATCTAGTGAGCAGCACGAGGAGCATTTGAGGGAGGTGCTTGGGGTTTTGAGAGCGGAGAAACTTTACGCAAAGTTCTCCAAGTGCGATTTCTGGTTACGGGAAGTCCAGTTCCTGGGACATCTCGTTAACCAGAAGGGGATATTGGTCGATCCGGCCAAGGTTGACGCAGTGATGAGGTGGGAGGCGCCGAGGTCACCTTCTGAGATACGGAGTTTTCTCGGGTTGGCAGGGTATTATCGGAGATTTATTAAGGATTTCTCCAAGATTGCGGTTCCACTCACCAGATTGACCCGGAAGGGTGTGGCATTTGCATGGGGTCCCGAGCAGCAGACCTCCTTTGAGACGCTTCGCCAGAGGTTGTGTGAAGCTCCAGTATTAGCCCTTCCGGAAGGTATGGAAGGTTTTATGGTATTCTGCGATGCATCGATCCTAGGATTGGGAGCGGTATTGATGCAGAAGGGTCATGTGATAGCTTATGCATCGAGGCAGTTGAAGCCTCACGAGACGAGGTACCCCACACATGATTTGGAGTTAGGGGCAGTGGTGTTCACCCTCAAGATCTGGCGGCACTACTTGTATGGAGTTCGTTGTACGATTTACACGGACCATAAGAGTTTGAAGTACTTGATGGATCAGCCTAACCTAAATATGCGACAGAGGAGATGGTTAGACGTGGTCAAGGATTATGATTGTGAGATCTTGTACCACCCGGGCAAGGATAATGTGGTAGCCGATGCGTTGAGTCGCAGGGCGGAGAGTACTCCCCTGCGGGATGTATGTTTGAGATTGACCGTGATAGCTCCAGTTCTGGACACCATTCGTGGGGCTCAGGCCGAGGCCGTGCGTCCGGAGATGCAGAAGAGAGAGCGGGTTGTTGGGATGGTTTCTGAGTTTATATCGGATAGTCGAGGCCTTATGACTTATCAGGGCAGGATTTGGGTACCGTTTGTGGGCGGTACCCGTACCACATTGTTGGAGGAGGCTCATAGATCGAAATTTTCGATCCACCCTGGGGCCACGAAGATGTATTTGGACCTAAGGAAGGAGTATTGGTGGCCCTGTATGAAGAGGGATGTAGCATGGTTTGTCGAGAGGTGTTTGACCTGTCGAAGGGTAAAGGCCGAACACCAGAGACCGCATGGAAAGTTGCAGCCATTGGAGGTTCCCGAGTGGAAGTGGGAACAGATCACCATGGACTTTATCACCAAATTGCCGAGGACTGCCAGAGGAGTTGATGCAATTTGGGTGATTGTGGATAGATTGACAAAGAGCGCTCACTTTCTTGCCATCAGTGAGAGTTCTTCAGCAGAGAAGTTGGCGGAGGTTTACGTGAGGGAGGTTGTATCTCGGCATGGGGTGCCGATCTCGATTATTTTAGACCGTGATGTGCGTTTCACTTCCCGTTTTTGGAAGAAATTTCATGAAGAGTTGGGTACTAAGTTGCATTTTAGTACCGCATACCACCCCCAGACCGACGGTCAGAGTGAGCGGACGATACAGACACTCGAGGACATGCTTCGGGCTTGTGTATTGGATTTTGGGGGTAGTTGGGACTCGTATTTGCCTCTAGCGGAGTTTTCCTACAATAACAGCTATCATTCGAGCATTGGTATGCCGCCCTTTGAGCTGTTATATGGTAGGAGGTGTCGGACTCCCATATGTTGGGGAGAGGTTGGTCAAAGGGTAATGGGCAGTACAGAGATCGTGAATCAGACGACAGAGCAGATACAGCTGGTCAGGCAGAGGTTATTGACCGCTCAGAGCCGGCAGAAGAGTTACGCGGATAGGCGTCGGTCCGAGTTGGAATTTCAGGTCGGCGACTTTGTTCTCCTGAAGGTCTCTCCTTGGAAAGGAGTGATCCGGTTCAGGAAGAGGGGCAAATTGGGACCCCGGTTTATTGGCCCGTTTCGTGTGATCGCCAGGGTAGGCCGGGTAGCCTATCGGCTGGAGTTACCAGCAGAGTTGGGACAGATTCACAACACTTTTCATGTATCGCAGTTAAGGAAATGTATAGCCGATGAGTCGGCAGTGGTTCCACTTGAGGATATTCAGGTTGATGCGAGCCTGAATTACGCGGAGAGACCAGTGGCTATTAGGGATCGGAAGATCAAAGTTTTGAGGAACAAGGAGGTACCTCTGGTATTGGTTCAGTGGCAACATCGGAAGGGATCAGAGATGACCTGGGAGCCGGAGGGTATGATGCAGGAGCAGCATCCGGAGCTGTTTTAGAGCGGGACTTCGAGGGCGAAGTCCAGTTCTAGTGGGGGAGAGTTGTAACATCCGGATTTTACTAGGTATAATGTAAGTTTAATTGTGTTATATTGTGAGAGGGACTCGGCGAGTCGGGGCTCAGACTCGCCGAGTAGGGACGCGGGATTAATCGAGGGTGCGCACTTGGACTCGGCGAGTCCAGGGTATGGACTCGGCGAGTCTGCGCTGGGTTATGAAACCCTAAATCTCTGGGTTTGTGGCCTATTTAAGGGGCCTTATGGCCGTCATTTGCGCTCACCCAACCCCCAGAGAGTGTCCCTATAGTTCTTGAGCGTTTTGTGAAGGAAAGAGAGCCAAATCTTGATCTTGTGTGTGTTGCTTAGCAAGAAGAAGGAGGCCCTAGGCAAGAGGAAGCAAAGGAGGTTGCTATTTCGTGGATTTGGAGCTTGGATCATCACTCTAGAGGTACTATTTTCGGACCATTATCTGTTTGGTGAAACTTGATGCAAGTTAGGGCTTAATATGATCATTTATGGGGTGAGTTGGTGCCCCTTTGGTTCCCTCTTTGAGTTGAGACCATGGATCTGGATCCATAGAGGTCCAGAGGGCCTCACTCATCAAGCTTTATGGGTGGAAATGGAGTCCTTGGCCTTGGGTTGAAGTAGTTGAGTCAAAAACATCATTTGTGAGCATGTAGAGGTTATTTATGCATCAAGGTTGTAACTTTACGTGCTAAATAAGCATGGGGGGACTGGATCTATGGATTAGTGGACTGGATCTGGCCTTTAGAGCAAGATTGAGTCAGTGCATGGCTCTGACTCGCCGAGTCCGAAGAACAGACTCGGCGAGTAGCTTGAATGCTGCACGACCACTCAGCGAGTGGCCTCGCCGAGTTGGGATGAGTGAACTCAGTGGGTCAAGGGGGAGACAGGATGGACAGGTGGACCGAGTCAAACCGGACTCGCCGAGTTTTTCTTGAGACTCGGCGAGTTGAGTCGTGGTGGCCCCACAACTCGTGCCAGGTAGAGCTCGTCGAGTTGGGAGGGGATGCTCGACGTGTCAAGAGAGGATTCCAGGGAAATTGGTGAATGCGCTCAGACTCGCCGAGTCGCTATAGTGCACTCGCCGAGTACGGTCAAGTTGACCGTTGACCAACGTTGACCTAGATTGTCCTGTTATGGTATGGTCAACCCTAGTTGGGAAAGTGTTAATTAGAGATATATTGTACTATAGGGGGACTTCAGCTCGGCAGATCGAGTGTTTAGCGATTTCAGGGTTACGGTTTACCGAGACACACGAGGTGAGTCTTCTCACTATACTTTACCTTGAGTAGGTAACCAGAGTTATGTGATAGGGTATTTGTATGCTATGTATGTTATGTGTTGTACTGCATTACTTTTATGTGTTTGATGCTGTGCATGTTTACAGAGCTAGAACCGGAAGGTTCACAGAGTTAGAACCTGAGGGTTCACAGAGTTTGGGTGCACGGACCCACAGAGTTATAGCCTCGAGTGGCTAATATGTGTTATATGTAGTATTTTGGGAAACTCACTAAGACTTGTGCTTACAGTGTTGATGTTATTTGTTTCAGGTACTAGTGACGACCGTGGGAAGGCGCCGGCTTGATCCGTACACACACGTTTGGAACTTGACATTTTGGATCTTGGGATTTTGTACTATTTTGTTGAACAATTAAAAGGGGTGTTTCTATGAATATTGATGGAATTATGTTTTATAAAAATCGAAAAATTTGTTTGAAAAAAAATCAGTGTTACAGTTCAAGTTCACCCTATACTATGCCTCTAATAGGCTACATCATAAGTTACTATTCGCATTGTTACTTCATAACTTGATCGTTGGATATAAAATCCTCATCATTGATTCGCTTCGTCAAGGATCATGTGGAATGCCCTTGGCTGTGGCGGTACATTTTTCTTTGCAGCTTTGTCCTTGTTTGGGCAGTTCTTCGAATTATGACCACCATCTCCACATTCGTAACACTTCCTATTTTCGAACGTACAATCTCTGGAATAGTGACCGATCCTACCACACTTATAGCAAGTCACTTCTCCATCGCATCTTCCGAAGTGCTTCTTCTTGCACTTTTCACACCACTTGGTTTCATCTTTTCCTCCGTATTTCGAGAGTTTGGTTTCTTTGTCGATCATTGAAGATCCCTCGTGTTTCCTTTTCCCTCCAACTTCAACTCTCTCTAGACCCTTTTCCTTTATTTGGGTCTCAACATTCTTGGCTGCCCAGATGGCGGCTTTCAGAGTGGTTGCTTGCTTGACTATCGGACCAAAGTCCGCTGGTAATCCATTGGCAAACTTGTTGACCTTGGAAAGTTCAGTTGGAATTAGGTATGGAATAAGCTTCATCTTCTCCGTAAAGCTTGTAGCGTATTCAGTGACGCTCAATTTTCCCTTCTTTAAATTCTAGAACTCATTGTTGATTTCCAGAAGATCCTGCTCAGAGCAGTATTGCATTTTCATTTGCTCCACGAACTCTTCCCAAGACATCTTGCTAGCTTCCCCCTTGGGCATTGAACCAGCCAGTAACTTCCACCAGCTTAGTACTCCAGATTTTAACAGAGGGATTGCAAGAGCGGTCTTCTGTCTGTTGCTACACTCGTAACTTTCAAACATTGTCTCCATCTCAGAGATCCAGTCCATGACTTGCACCGGTGTCGGGCTCCCAGAAAGACATGGTGGTTTGGATGCCATGAAATCCTTGTACTTGCATCCACGTCCATCATTGTCTCCATCCTGATTGTTTCGGCGAACTATTGGTGGGTTGGCTTGACCAATGGTCCCACTATAGTTCCCTTCTTCCGACTGCCCCTCATTCAGCTCAGGTTGTTCAACTGGTATTGAGGGTTCACTCTTGTTGTTCAACAACAATTGTCTCATTTCCTCCTTTTGTTCAGCCATCATGGCTTGAATCATGGTTCGCACTCCAGCCATTGTAATTTGTTCAGGTGTTGCTGCTACAACAGCCACTCGCTCAACCACAGGTGGTTGATTCCTATTTTCGTTCACGTTTCCAGCTCCACTCCTGGTTCTTGTCATTTTTGATCTATACACCGAATAAGGTGAAATTAGATCCTTATTCACGATAGATATTCAAATCATCCTTATCACTCCGAAACGTTTACATGCTAGTTCTAATATCGTAGACGTACGCTTAGAATCCTACACACATAAGGTTTCAAGATCCGGTCGGCAACAGACCATAGATCCGAACAAATAATATCATATATGGCAACATATAACATTTAGCACATAAAAGCATTTTAGGCATCACTCCTAAAATAAACTAGTGCTTGTGTAAATTTAGGTGTAGTACCTAACGTATTTTAGACACACTCCTCACAATCATTACTTAGCATTCTAAGTTTAAGTCTAGAAATTTCCTACAATTTCCTAGTTCGCTTAAACTAATGCTCTGATACCAACTGTGACATCCCCATTTTCACGGCCAGAAAAGACCGATTTGTTTATGCTTTGTTTTATAAAATCAGAGTAATCTTTTAAAGAAAACGGTTGCGGAATTTGTTCCCAAAACAAGATATGATAATAACTTATCAAAACATTTCTCAAAGAGAATGTATTTTCATTTAATAATAAAACCTCGGGATGTCATGTTCCGATACAGACATATAAGCATAAACAGAACTTACATTCAATTACACTAATGATTTACATCTCCTTTAATCTCTCAGTGCAAAGCAACTTTGTATCGATACCTGTGATACAATTAAACTGAGTGGGTCAGGCTTGGGAGCCTGGTGAGCATATAGTGTTTTCAACCCACAATAATATAATTATTATATTCAATCATCAAACAATCAACCCAATTACCCATCCCTGTCATCTCCATTTATTTCTTAAGTACCTTCCCTAAGGAATTATCCTAAGGGTCATCTCCTACATCATATTTACCTCTCATCTCCTTACATCACATTTCCTTGTATGATTGTTCCTAAGGACTTTTTCCTAAGGATCATCGCATGAATACGTAGTCACAACATCGCCTGGACTAGTAAGTCATAATAAGGGTTAGAGTATCATCGCATGAATACGTAGCCACAACATCGCCTGGACTCGTAATTCATAGTAAGGGTTAGAGTATCATCGCATGAATACGTAGCCACAACATCGCCTGGACTCGTAATTCAACACCTACAGGTTATGAGCCTACTGGTGTTTCCACGGGATCATCTAGAATAGTCCGTGGTCGCCATCTATATTCTGGTAGATAACTACATCGCCAAATTTCCACATCGCCGGTCAAGGTTATGGTAGCTCCTCTCATCTCACATCACCTATTTATCATTACCTAATTATCATCACCTTTCTATCATCACCTATTTCTCATCACCTGTTTCTCATCACCTAATTATCATCACCATTATATCCTCACCTTTCTCTTATCACATTCGTTCAGCACACATCAACTATTTCATTTACCCATGTTCTTCCCAACATATTTGTAGATATAAATTACATATATAGTTTAAATAATTTAACACCCATATAAAAACATCAATTCCAAGCCTATCCCATATAGACAATTAATATATAACACACAACACGTATTTCATAGGTAATGCTTTATATTTATGTGTTTAGAAGAGAGTAACCGCACACTCACACATATAAACCACAATATACATACACATAACACGTATTTCGTATAAAATACTTCATAATTATACATTAGGAGAAAGTAACAACACATTCACACATATAAACAACAATATACTTAATACAATCAAATCATACTTGTATTATTATCGTGTTTATGAAAGGTAGTATACACTCACTTGATCAGAAGATGATCAGACAGCACTACGACTTGCAAAAGTAGTAATCCTCAGCAGATCTGGAAGATCTCTACAAAAATCGAACTTCTCGCGGGCAGAGCTTCGGCTCGGAAACCGCACTTCTCGGGATCTTCGGGATCTCGGGACTTGCTTCGGGACTCGGGAATATTATCGGGGATTCGGTGTACTTCTGGCACGCAAATCGATGCAAAACGGGAGAGAGAAGAGAGAAAATAGCAACCCTAAACGGCTGGCCCTTCAAATCTATTTATAGGGCAAATTTGGCCCTTGCCACGTCGTGGCAACCTTTTTCCACGTCGTGGGCTTGGTCGTCACTGCATGCGTCATCCCAAGTTGCATCTGGGGGCGTCCCGGAGGTGTCAGGACAATTGCCACGTCGTGGCACTGCTTGCCACGTCGTGGTTTCTGACAGTTTTGGGGTTTCAGAAATTCATAACTTTCGCATACGAACTCTGTTTTTGACGTTCTTTATATCGCCGCGAAGGTGAGATTATGCTCTACAACTCTCGTTTAGACTCCATTGGCTAATTTTGACTTTATTTTTAATATATTATAAGTATATTACTTATATATATTATCTATAGTAGGCCTGGACAGGAAAACTCCGTTCGAAATTCATAACTCCTTCATCTGAACTCTGTTTTCGTCTGTCTTTTTATCGTTGGACTACTATCGAAGAAATCTTCGACTCTCGTTTAGATGACTAAGGCTAGATATCTATCTACCTTAAATTCACTATTTACGTCGCGCTAGGTCACGCTAGGTCGTGTCGGTTCTATCGCGAAACTTCGACAGGTCATAACTTCTTCGTTATAACTCGGATTTTGGCGTTCTTTATATGCACGGAAACCTTGTGACATATACTACAACTTGGTTAAGATTAATACTTCTAAATAATCTTCCATCAAAAAGTCATTTTTGATGCTTATCGTCTCTAAATTGACTAGCCCGGATCTACGGGCGTTACATAACTGGAATGTTCCAACTTGTATTCCCCCCTATAAAAGCATTTAAAATTATTTAAAAGGTTGATGAAGGGGTATGAACTCACTTGTAGTGAGTAACTCGGATGAAAGAATGATATAATATTGTTGGGTGTTGATTGGAGACTTGAGCACAACTGAATCCTATAACCATATAATGACATATATATGTATACAATTAGTGCTTATAATAACTAATTATTGAATTTGAACTGTCTTAGGGACTAGTAAGCACTTTTATTGAAGTGTTACAACGATATATGATTGCATATAAGGGGTATATGGCCTTACAAGGGAGTGTATGGTCAAAAAACACACTATTTGTGTGTGTGCGGCCGCACACTCCCAATGAAGTGTTCCAAAACGTAGTTTAAGGCCTTAGGATTCGTCTAGGAAGGTTTCTTACTTCATGCTCTAGCCTCATATGGAGTTTATTTCCATTTTTGGACCTAAAAAGGGTTGTGCGGCCACCATGAAGGTGTGCATCCGCACACCCTTTATGAAGATGATAAAATTGAGTTTGTCAAGCATACTAACAAGTGTTCTTAGCATATAACAAGGTATAACAAGTATATACACGTTATAGAGGCTTGAAAAAGGTGATTAAGGTCCAAAACTTAGTGTGTGTTCTTGGTGTTCTTGAAGATCTAACACCAAATAGGTGTTTTCATGGATGAAATCAAAGGGGAAGGCTAGTTAAGGTCATGTAATAGCAAATCAAGGGATGAATCACTTACTTGTTTGTAGATTGGAGTGAAAAGTTGGATGATACTTGAGAAGATTTCAAGTTCTAGCCTTGAAGAAGTGGGAAAAGTATTAAAAATGACTAAGTGTGGTATATATGGATGGGAGTGTGTGGCTGGGATGGGTGTGCAGCCGCACACACCTGTGTGTGGCCGTACACTCAAGTGTGCAGCCGCACACTCCATATGTTGGAGTGTTTGGCCCGAATTTGCTTGATATGCATCGAGTTATCCCATTTCAAGGCTCCTACCTTAATTGTACTAGGTTTAGAACACTCAAATAGACCCTAAACAGTGCTAAAATGTAGCAAAACAGGTCTAACTTTGATTGAATTAATTTTTGTATATGATAGAAATTTCGGGTTGTCACAGCTGATAGCCTTTCCAATTGGTCCTTTGGACCAAAAACCCTCCTTTAGGCTTCCTAATGGGCCGAAGTCTCTTAATGGACTTACACTGGGCAGTAAGACCCTTATTGGGTCGTGAAATTTATTCTTAGACCATAACAGATCGAAAACCTCTATTAGGTATTATATTGGGCCAAAACCTCCCCAAATAGACCAAAAATCCCTAATGGGCCTTCTAGTAGGCCGAACCCCCCCCTAATGGGCCCTTTTGGGCCGAAAGCTTTTACATACAATCTCATTGGGCTGAAGACCATTCTTTGGGCCCTAATGGGCCAAAAATATTTAATGGGCCCTCTCACTAAACCAAAAATCTTTATGGGGCAAAATTTCATGCCCTTTGGGCCTATTATTGAATAAAAACCTTTCTTGGACCCAAACCAAGCCCAAAAACACATATAAATCGAAAACCATTAATGGGCCTAAGGTGTTTTCGGTTATACAAAATTTGTATAAATACATAAAATATAATGAAAATTTTGAGTTTTATGTGCATTGTGGAAAAATCAAGATTTGTAAAAAAAAAAAATATTATGGTGTAAAACCTAAGGTAATATGTTACTTTTAAACAAAATGTTATGAATATATTAGTCTATTTTTAAATATTTATAAAAATAGTTTATAAAAAGAATTTATAAATAAACTTATCGAATTGGTGGACTAAAAAGACTTTTATGACACAAAAGATTGCGTGTCCTATCCCTCTATCATAAAGGTTTTAAACAAGAATAATGAGCTGTGTAAACTTACGACAAGAGTTATTACGTGTCATGAAACTTCAGTCGTAAATATACACTAGTAACGTTTGATGTAATATTCAATAAATGAGATTCAAATTTGTGTAAATTCTATTAAGGCTCTTATGAGTCTCCTGGAGGGAGAGCGGGATATTGTGTATAGATCTATATGGGGTTGACGCCCCCACACTTAAGTTGTTCACTCCCGCTAGACAGGCTAGTCTAGCGTGACAATTATCTTATTAGAAACCGATGCATGAAGAACGTCAAGACAGACACTTTAATCACATTAGTATGGTTGTAACGACTCACATAGAGAATAACAATATTATTTTTGAACTTACGCGAAATATACACTCTATTCATTTTATAAAGTACAAAACTATGTGCCGTCTATTTTATAACTACTTTCACCACTCGGGTCTTAGGGTTTTAAGACCAGAACTCCTCGTATGACAGAAAATATAGGATTTTCTAGGAACATTTTCATTATAATTTCAAACAAGGAAAAACAAAAGAACACACTTGTAAATATAGATGATTTGGAATAAGACTAACAAACCATTTTTTTTTACAGAAAATATTGGATTTTTTGGAGTTTTACAAACTATTACAAAGTTTTCCTATAGATATGCTTACAAACTCCCCAACATTCTATGTTGATGCTTTTCAAAACGACTTGTATTCTCATGGACTCAATAAGCAGGTTTGCAACCATGAATATTGGATAATTGTTGTATTTTTGAAATATCATACATTGTGTTATTTTTGGGATGTAATTTCATGAACAAATACAAAGTTGTAAGCAATGCATGTTGGTATCTCTAATGTATGATGTTTGGTTGGCTAACTGTTATGATATTACAAGATGAAGTCATCCGCCATCGGACCTTTCCATCGTCCCGGTTCGGAGGTGTGACAAATTTGTTTAAGGTTAGTTTTGGAAGAAGCTTTTGCATTCTTATTCTCATTACTTTACACTCTAAGATTTTACTTTAAAGACTAGGGCTTCTGCTTTAAAGGAAACGATATCATCTCTCTCCACAACCCCATCGTTTTCCATGAATCTTCCACCACATTCTTGAACCCATAAAAAGAAAATCAATATTGAAACAACTGAAATGGAGTCGATCCGTAGTTAATATTCGCCTCTCTTAATAAAATAGGTCGATGACCCGATAAATGACGATCAAAAACCATACTTGACAAGGAAAAAATCTCCATAAGATCTTCAAAATTAAAAATCTATCAAGCTTACTTATATCCCTTGCAATCCTATCAATCCACATAAATGAAACCCACAAAGGGTAAATCGATCAACCTAGAGTTGGTTATGAAACCATTAAATAGACTTGCATAGTGAGTATGGAAGACAAACCCATAGCTTTCTCTCTTAAAACACACATAATTAAAACAAATAATCTCTCTTTAACATCTAGATATAAACTCACAAAGTGATCTTACACACCCTCCACTATCAAGGCTATGCTAGTAGGCATCCACACACTCTCGCTATCAGAAAAGAATATGAAGAACAATCTTTATGTGTCACAAACACCTTTTATCCAAAACAAAGAGGATACCACCCAACGAATAAACCCAACCCAACTATTTAATAAAAAAACTAATTTCTCTTTCTTCCACCAATGCAACCCGATTAAATTTAGATTTTTACTTTCATTAGTAATCCAACTCAAATCAGTTTTTTATTAAATAAATATAATTATGATTATTTTTATTTTATTAAATAATATAAAAATATTAAATATTTTATTTTTGGAAGAAAATGATTTATGACAAAATCCACGGTAGATTAATATAATTTATTTTTTTGATAATCACTTCAAAAAAATTGAAAAAGATTAAAAGTCAAAAATAAAATTCTTTGTCAACGTTAAAATTATGCTCTGTTTATAAATAAAAACAAATTATAAATGTTGATAATTTATATAATTATATTACACATCTTTTGATATAATATATATTATTTTAAAAGGAAAGTAATCTTCAAATGAATTAATGTGAGGTTAATTGAGAAGATATGCAATAAAATATTCCACAACTATAGTCGCTGCATCAAACCTGTCTGTGGTGTTTTCAGAATTTTAGCAATACTTTATAATATTTAAGGAGACAACTATGAAATTATTCTCCAATGATAATCGTCTTAGGCCAAGCGGAGTGGGTACAGTCTGGACCGCACTCCCCTTGCCACATAAAACAAACACCGCTCGTGGGTGCGATCCAGGTGCGGCCGAGACTGCAATGCGACTTTCGGAGGCATTGATGCATGATTTTGATTGGGCAACATATTTGACTGTTGGAAACGGTCAAAAATTAGTGTTTTTTTTTTTTTTTAACCTTTAGTATTTATTTAAACCTTTCAACCTTTCATATATATATATATATATATATATATATATATATATATATATATATATATATATATATATATATATATATATATATATATATATATATATATATATTATCTTTCTAATACATTACTTCTCAAAAAATTCAAAAAATATCTTCATCAAATTCTTTTGAAGAATTTCATGTTATGTTCGATGTTTTTGTCGCTGCTGCTAAATTTGCGGAACAAACGTATAAAGCGACATGCAGTATGACACATTTACGAGAATGAAAAGAGAGTAAATGTTCGTTGCAATGAAACATCTCACAATCTTCATATGAACTTTGTAGAACATATTTACAAGATTCAACACATTAACCTTAATTTGGATCCGGAGGATGACTCAGAAGACGAGTTTCTCGGAGGACGACTTCATATAGTGTGTTTATTTTTAATCATTTAATGTTTAATGTATGTTTTTTTTTTTTAAGTTTGTAGGTTTAAAATTTCTTGAAGTTTTTTTTTTTTTTTTTTTTTTAATTTTTATTTACGCAATGAAATGTAATGTTATTTTTATTTTGAAGTAATGAAATGAATGATTTTCATTAAAAATATAGTTTTTATTTAATTAAAAAAGCCAAAGCGTGACCACTCCTTTTGTGTGGTATGAAACCATACTTTTGTGGTAAATGGTGACGTAACGTCTACGTGA
The DNA here is from genome assembly GCF_052625555.1 of Lactuca saligna. Lineage (NCBI taxonomy): Eukaryota > Viridiplantae > Streptophyta > Magnoliopsida > Asterales > Asteraceae > Lactuca > Lactuca saligna. The sequence goes on from NC_136425.1 coordinate 122,205,854, forward strand.
TACTGCGGTTTCATGAAGGGTGTGACACCACTCCGTCTAGCATTAAAGCCTTCCGGAATTGAGAAATTTTCACGCATCAAAGTCCTTTGTGGAGAGGATTTTTGAAAATGAACATCACTTGCAAAGAGGAGTAATTGTCTTGTGGAATGGCTTCCAAGGTTAGTAAACATGTGGAGTGATATGTGACATTCACGACCATGTTGTCATGATACCATTGGCATAATCCAATATTTTTTCGCCAATTGCCCAAAACTTTAAACGACAACAAAAGAAAATCTCTAACCCTTTATTTATTTTTTCGCCTCCCAACTTCCCAAATCTATCTTTCCTCTTTTGTGCTAATTAAATTAAACATATTGGCTAAACATATTGATGAATAATAGATTTTAATGTAAGGTAATCATCTACCTCAACAACAAAATATGTTTTTATTTTGCTCATGTTCATTAAAAAATATGACCAAGCCATTCTTGTTGGCTAACAACCTATTTGAAATTATGGAAACCATATACTTTCGAGTAGAAATAAATTGTTAAAAACAATTTTTTTTTTCAAAAAAAATCTTTACAAACATAAATTTGAGAGTAATACATGAGTTTCCTCACGCTAACCTTTTCCGAAAGAACCAAAAACAGTATTTAAATTTAAAAGTGACACTTTAGAACAATGTGGCAGACGGAGTTTGTTAAGAGGGATCTTGATAAGTGAATACCTTCATGTCAATTGCCAAGATGATCATGTAAGATATATATAGATCTCCATCGAAATGGAAACTTCCATACCTTCCTCTGTTTCTACAAATAGACCCCTCCAAAAACCAACTATCCTACGACTTAACCCCTATTGCTTAAAAAACTAGATAAGCGGCAAATGGCATATCCAATAGTTTGATGTCTGAATAAATAAGTAAAAATCAAATTAAATGCGAATACATAATAATAGTAGTAATATTTAACATGACTGCAAAACCTGTCGCTATTATACAACCCAAATACAATAATCATACCCTCTTCTACCCTAACTTTGTCTAAAACCATATCATCTATTCTCTCTGATGTCTCTAAACACCAAACATCATGACGATGGATGCTACAAATACGATTACAAGCGACCCCACAAACGGCCGCAAACCATCTGATGTAGACGCTGTGTTCCCGAGGGGCGGACTTGCACCAAAAGCTCCTAGTCCTGTTGACCCCGGGTCAGGGTTCCCAAAACTAAACCCTGGTGGAGGAGATTGTATCCTGAAATTTCAAGATATAACTTTAGAAAACATCATGTTCCTCCTCACACTATTATAACAGTAGGTAGTAACACATTACCCTGGTATTGTTGACCCTGAAGATGATGTTGTAGGTGTAGGTAAAGATGATGTTGTAGGTGTAGGAATAGCCGTTGGATTAACAGGTGCTTGTGTAGTTGGTGTTGTGGGCAAGGGAGAAGAAGATGAAGAAGATGAAGAAGAAGAAGAAGAAGAAGATGATGATGATGATGATGATGATGGATAGATACATGAACCTACACCTGTAATTAAATCCAATAAAGTATATGATAAGATAAGAGGTTCTGGTATATGTGGTGACAAAGGGTAAATAGAAATGAAGAAGAAGATAAAAGGGTAAGTAGAAAGATTCTTACTTGGATTGGTGGTGGTGACAGTAGCAGCGCCACCAAAATCGCAACTTGTTGGCACCGGATTCTTTTGGTAATAACTGTTAAAAGCATACGAAGCATGATTCTGAAGCGTGGCTGGTTCATAACAGCTTGAACCCTGTTGAATCGTGGCACAATCAGCTCCGCCAATCCCACATGCATAATCAAGCCCCGACTGTAGTGCCGCCTGTGACGCTCCATTCTTTGCTACGCACCAGCTCTGCCCTCGGCCTGGACCTGCCGGAGCGTTTCCTCCTGATGTCGTTGGAGGCGGCAGTACAGATGGTGTTGTAACGGGGTTCACCGGCGGCTGTCCTCCGGGGTTCGTGCTTGGGGTGGTCACCGGATTAGTGACTGGTACCGGTGGATTTGTGACGGGAGTTGTTGTGGGTGGATTGGGTGACACACCGACAGGGTTGGCACCAGGTACTGTGACAATCCCTGGTGCTGTATTGACCGGAGGGCCAGTGACCGGATTTGTGACCGGATTGGTGATCGGAGGTGTGGGTAAGGCGGTGGTCGGAGGATCGATCGAGTCAAATTCCGTCATTTTATTGCGGAAATATTCAATGAGCGTTCTGTGAATAGAAGGAAACAATTGTTGTTTCTCCCGATCAAGTTCCCTTCTCTCAATATCAATCGAGTTTTTGGCGTGAGAAATTTCCGAGCTCATAACTGTCAAAATCAGAGTCCACTTATAAGAAGGAACGAAAAGTTGTTCATAGTTAAACCTGCATTATTCTGTACCAGAAAAACCCTAAAAAACTAAAAACCCTATCCTCGGATCTGAATCTTACGAACAAATTCAAATGAACTTCCATCGGAATATCGCTAAAATGCATGAAACTGAGGCCGTTTCAGATACTACTAACAGTTAACCATTCGGAAAGCACCGATGTGTATCAACGAGCATAAAACTGACCTGAATTGCATACAAAGAGAAGCAGTTGGAGGAAGAAGAAGAAGAAGCACTTGGAGGAAGGTCTTTTCGCCATGGATCTGGTGGATGTTGATTGTTAATGAGATGTGCAGCAAGTGGAGACCCGGATGGATTTGAATGGGAAATGAGAATTTGGGTTGTTTTAAAAGACGGTGTGTATAGTGATGGAAGAGAGAAAGCCATTGGAGAGTGTGAAAAAGTGCCGATGATGATAAAGTGGAGAGTAGACAGGGGAAAAAGGCGAAGAAAGCAAAAGAGGAGAAAGAATATGTCGTGTTGGTTTTGAATGTGGAGGATTATGATAAGGTGGTATTATAAAGTGTTTACTTTGGCATGAAGACTCGATCAATATCAAGCATGGATTCTGCTTCGTAATATAATTTTTTTTTCACAACATACTTATCCCAAAATATAGTATTTTGAGGGAAAGCTTTTTATTAAAGGTTAATCACAAAATAACAAAGAATAAATGTTGTATCGTGATTTGATTATCTTTTGCATATTTATAACAAAATAACTATCAATTTTGCAAAACCAAACTTCATAAATTGTAGAAAATTTAAGAATGCATTTTTCTAATAAAAATATTGTCTTGTTGGATCATGCTTTGATTTTTAAAAATAAAGCTTATTAGTAATTAGGTCAGTGATTTCGACCTAAAGTCCTAAACCCGAATAAGTTGTTCATGAATCGTGAAGTTAGTCATGTGTTTTAACTTGCTCAAAGTATTTTGAGATGCCTAAATATGCATAACAAGTTACGCGGCTAAACTTATTTGTATGATAAAATCAATATTTTTGAAAAGTATATCCATAGATATATAGGAGACTTATGCATGATCGGTTGTATTCTATTAAGAAGTTTCACCGCATTCAGTATGGAGAAATAAAAAATATCAAACGCATATTGCATTAACAAATGTTGATTTTCCATGAACGATTTTTTATATTTTATGACTTAAATGTGACAGCTTTTATACAAAACTAATTACCACTTTTAATTTGTTCGACATAATTAGCATATAATATGGATAAACAATCTTCAATATATTATCAATATTATCATCTAACTAATATAAAAGTATTGATGAAAAATATGTCGTCCATGCAAAAGATATAATTTTCAAATACCTCTAATAACTTTAAGCATTTGTACAAACATAGTTGCCACACTACTTTGTCGAGATTATATAAAAGTTTTTAGAAATATATTTTATTATGGCATCCGACATTCTAACTACGATAAAAGGTGGGCTAACAATTTGTTAATGCAATTTTTTATACCACATTTCCATTGTGACGTCATGTAAATCTGTTGGCCAAATTTTGTTGCGGTGTGTAGGGGTGCAAACGAGTCGAGTTGAGTCGAATACTGTTAAGCTTGCAGCTCGACTCGCCTAAAATACTCGAGCTCGAAGCTCGACTCGAACTCGCATCGAGCTTAGATTTGAAGCTCAGATTCGACTCGCGAAATACTCGATACTATCGAGCTCGGCTCGCAAGCTCTGTTCGATTCGACAAAAACAAAAGATAAAATCATCTCAAATTAAAAACATTTCACATGTTTTTACTTTCTTCACACACCCAAAACATGAAAAAGAAACATTCTCAAAAATTTTGAAGTGCAATTTAATTCCTTACTCCCTAATCGGCGTATAAGAGCAAAAAGTGTTGAAATATTTAATAATTTAAAAGTATATAAAGGGTAAAAATTTAATTTTATAAATACTCAGTTAGGCTCGCGAGCTTACTGAGTCGGGTATATTACTACTCGAGCTCAGCTCAATAATGTACTCGAGTAGCTCGAGCTCGAGCTCGGCTCGATTAAAGTCGAGTCGATTTCGAGTATTTTCCAAACTGGACTCGAGTTTCTCGTGAGCTGTCTCGTCTTATTTACACCCCTAGCGGTGTCCCACCTTAATGTTTTAAAAGGTTTGGTCGTCATCGCGCGCTATAATTTCAAGTCTCACTTGTCGTCAAACTTTAACGAAAAATTGTCTTAAGTCATATATATATATATATATATATATATATATATATATATATATATATATATATATATATATAATTAACATCTTAAGTGATGTCTTATAAACGAAGTGGTTCGCTACGGTTCGAAAAAGTTTGAAGCTTGATATTATCGCAAAGTTATGCCTTAAGCTATTTAAAACTTTGCCCCAAGTAATGTCAAATTTGTTATCAAAATGTTTGTTTATATTTCAACTTGAATTTTTAACCATCAACCAGTCATTAAGTTTCTATTTGCTATCCAAAAATAAAAACTAACTAACAATTTTTTAAAAAGGATATTTATATTAAGTTTCTATTTGCTATCCAAAAATAAAAACTAAGTACCAATTTTTTCGAAAGGATGTTTATCTTTAATTTTTAGGACTAAAATCAACTCATTTATAAACCTCGCAAGAACCCTAAAATAGTGAATCACAAAGTCCAAACATTTTCTTTGAATCCGTCTACAAACCACTTGATAGTCGGAAGTCATTCATTCTTAAACATTTTTACTAGTTTAGATAAATTACCACGCTCCAAAATTCATTAACAGAATGAATATATACAACACCCATAAGAGTCGATTACAATACAATGCTAACTCTATCAGGTTACAGTATAATGGGTTAATAACAATACATCAAACATATACAAAATGGTACATTAATACTATCCACTAACATTTCCCCGCAGTGTGATGGGAGGAGAATTCTGAATGTTCAGACTGGACTTGAAATCGTTGAAGAGCTGTGTCGGAAGACCATTGGTGAAGATATCGACATACTGAGCGGATGAAGGGGTGTGAAAAACATGAACTGCGCCACGAGGCATCAGGTCACGAACAAAGTGTATGTCAATCTCGATATGTTTCATGCGCTGGTGTTGAACTGGGTCCGATGTCATATATACAGAACTGCTATTGTCACAATAGTTAATAGTGGCTTTGGTAGGCGGACACCAAAGCTCACGAAGTAAGTTATGGACACAGCAAGTCTCTACAACGACATTGACAATGATGCGATACTCCGCCTCTGCACTTGAATGAGAAAAAAAAACCCTTAACATTTATACGACCAGGAAATAAGATTATCACCAAGAAAAACACAGTAACCGAAATTCGAACATCAAGATAATAAGCATACTCCTCGGTTTGCATCAGAGTATAAACAAAGATTAGATGATGGGGAGACATGCAACGTATACCATGATCTAGAGTCCCCTGGATGTAGCGCAGAATGCGCTTAAGATCATGAAAATGAGGCTCTCGGGGGTCATGCATGAAGAGACAAATATGTTGAATGAAAAACGCAGTGTATGAGCGAATGAAGGTTAGGTACTATAGTGTAACAAGGTTGCGATAAAGATAAGGGTCAACAACAGGTGGTCCAGTAGCATCCAACTTATGAGTAGTCTTGACAGGAGTATGAGCTGGATTACAATGAAACATGTGTGCACAATCTAGAATCTCAGAGGCATACTTTCTCTAAAAAGAGATAAAAAGACCATGGGTGGGATGCGTGGCTAAAATTCCAAGGAAGTAGTTGAGTGCTTCAAGATCTGTCATGGAAAACTCGTGACTAAGTAATGTGATGATGGACCGAAGGAGAGTCGTAGAGGATGTTGTCAACATAATATCATCAACATATATAATTAATTTGGCAATATCAGTCCCATGTGGTGAGCATGCTGAGCAAACCGTTGATGATAGGACCTAGGGGCCTGTTTTAGGCCATATATGGATCTCTGAAGGTGAAAAATGTAGATGTTGAGGATCGCGAAAACCCGACGGCTGATGTATATAAAAAATCTCTTGAAGGTGACCATGAAGAAATGCATTCTTCATGTCGAGTAGATGGATATGCCAATGTCTGGAGATGACGAGATTGAGCACAATACGTATGGTTGTCAGTTTAACAATCAGGTTAAAAGTCTCATCACAATCGATCCTTGGTTATTTACTGTGCCTATTTGCCACAAAACGGGCTTTGTATCGCAAGTAAGAACCATCAATGTTAACCTTATAAATAGCCACATGGAGTGAACGATGTTGGCTCTAGGTGGACGTATCAGAAGAACCTAGGTATCGTTTATAATAAGAGCATTTTATTCGTCGTTCATGGCTTTATACCAGTTTGGGTCTTACAAAGCCTGAATATCTGACCTCGGGACAAAGGATATGGAGGAAGAGTGGAGATTTAGACGATCACGGGTTTAAATATACCCCGTTGAGGGTAGGTGGTCATAAGGTGGTTGGTTGGGGAGGAGAGTGGTGAGGAGGTGAGGGAGTTGTATTATTTGTAGGACCCTTGTCATAAGGAATGGGTATGAGTGAGTATGCGATAGGGTAGGATTCTCGAAGAGAGGAGGAGGCATGCAATAGGGAGAATAAAGAATCTCATGAAGAAGAGAGGATACTTCATTGTCAAGGAAATTTTAGGATGGGAGTTCAGTGGGGGTAACAGAAGCGAATGGAAAGACAGTCTCATCAAAAGTGACATAACGATAGAGGATCATCTTCCGAGTAGAGAGTTCAAGACATCGAAAACCGTAATGGTGAATCAGATAACCGATGGAAACATAAGGAGTGGAACGAGGTTGAAGTTTGTGAGTGGTTATGAGGCATGTAAAACATAAGCACCAGAAAACATGGAGGTGGTCATAGGCGGGGTTATGTTGAAAGAGATGGTAATAGGGTGTGTTATTAGAGAATGAGACAGATGGAATTACATTAAGGATATGAGAATCCATGTGAAGGGCTTCGGGCCAAAACATGGGTGGAAGAGAAGAGTACGCATCATATTATTGATGGTATGAATCATGCGTTTGGATCGGCCATTTTGTTGGGAGGTGTGAGGGCAAACAAAAAATGGTTTCGTTAGAAGAAAATTGGTTATGAAATTATTGATTATTGTATTCAATTCTGTTACCACATTGAAAATGTTTTATGACACCTGAAATCGAGTTGAGATAATATTAGAAAAGTGTAAGAATTTGGAAAAAAAAACTTGATTTTTGTTTTAAAGGATACACCGATAAGTAGTGGGTAAAATGATTAAGAAACAAGACATCGTGTTTTAAAGCACCATTACTAGAGATAGGTGATATTCATAAATTAGAATGAGTAATCTCAAAAGGTGCTAAAATAATAGAATCTGACAAATAAAATGGTAATCTAGTGTGTTTGCCAAGTTAACAAGTTTTAGGGTCAGGATCCTCAAAATATTCAGGATCCTCAGATACCTCAGGATACCGGCTATTACTGTTATTATTTTTCTTAACATTTATAATGATTATCTTTTGTTCATAACTAATACATGTGCAGAAATAGTCAAGGGAAGACTAATTCTCAACGAAGAATCATCTCAACTATGCTAAAGACCCGGAATACTTAGTCAAATAACGTTCGTGAAGCTGGTCATAGAGGATCCCAGAAATATCGAACATCTTGTTGACTAGTTTAGACTATAAATTGACACTTATATCTCGCACACAACACACTGGTTTTTGCTCAGAGCTTGCTCTATGAATTTATTCACTCATTCTTACTAAAATTCTCTATAATTATCATTTTATATTAATAAAATCATCAAGGAAGGTGATCATTATCACCTCCCAACGTTCTGTGTCGGAGATCCTAACAAGGATCAAGGGCTTTCCTTGTAAATCATTGTATCATTCTCTTTATCATTCACTATTATACAACTCGAACATCACAACCCTTCATTCAATTTGGTTGATTACTACTTGTGTAATTTTTAACCAAAACAATTTGGCGTCCACCGTGGGGCCGTGGTGCTTAAAATCCTCGAGAAAATCATGTCTACACAATTGATCCTTTCTTCATCCTTTGCACCTTCCATTCCAACCAAAAACCTACCGCCTCCTCGGAGTAGACCCCCTGGTCAGAAGAAAACACATGACAATTTCAAGAAAAACACCCATTCGGACACCAACCAAGGAAGTTTGGGATCTTCGGGACTCCAAGATCCGATTGCCTCGGTCACTACTGCAGAACTCTTCGCTGTGATGAGGAAAATAACACAACAAGTAACCCAATAGCAGGAGGAGGAGAATAGAGCACTGCTCAGAGAAGTGGAGAGGATGAAGGCAGAATTTCAGAAATCCCACGAAATAGTGCCGACAGTCGTACAACCAAGGATCCTGAACTTCGATAATGCAGGTGCCTTAGAAAATCACCAGAAGAACACGGTTCCTACCACTGTGGCGTCACCCTGGGGAAAACTATGGACAACCGATCATCTATGATCAATGATCTCAATGAGCCTTTCAACACTCCTAGAAACCTTGATTCTAGTAACTTCTTAAACAATAATCCTATTAATACTAACTATACTAATATTGATGCAAGAATAAATTCCAAACATGGTTAGGGAACTTCAACAGTTGAGACAAATGATCTTAAGTGTACCCAGGGTGGTCCAAACCATACCAGAAGCATCTCTAACAAGTCACAGGAGCTGGAGATTTTTTGCCGTGATAGCCGATACCGAGTTTCCTAAGCACTTCCAAACTCCTAGCATGAAGCTTTACGATGAAAATACATATCTTGAAGAGAACATAGCACAATACCTAGAAAGGATAGAGATCATTCCCATCCCAGGGCACTTGAAGGAAGCTTGTCTATGCAAAGGCTTCGGTTCAACCCTTACAGGATCAGCTCTTAAATGGCTGCTAAACGTTCCCCCATACTCTATTACTTCATTTGCACACTTAGTTAATATTTTCAATAACCTGTTTTCTTGCAGCAGAACCTTCAAGAAGATCATTAGTGATCTCTATCGAGTGGTTCAGGATCCCAAGCAAAGACTTAGGGATTTCGTTAATAGGTTTGGAAGGGAAGCTCTAAGCATCCCCAACATCGACATGGCTACTATTTTAGAGTCCTTCAAGATGCGACTAATGAAGGATTCACCCTTCTATGAAGACCTTGTAATGAACCCATGCAAAAGATTGGACAAAGTCAGGTGCCGAGCGTTGAGGTTCATAAGGCTTGAAGAGGATGAATAAATCCAGAAGAGAAGCAACCCTTCAAGTCAATTTTAGAATACCCAAGAAGTAGGTCGAATCCTCGACCCCAAGATCCTACAAATCAAAGCCCTATTCCAAACCCGATTGTCATAGGTTCAATGCCCTCGAAGATGAAGGAGAAGAAGAGGAACTGTAACAGCCCGGATTCCCAGGTACCTTCATTTTCATATATTTTTTTGATATTCTGTGAGGGGACTCGGCGAGTTGGAGGTCGAACTCGCCGAGTCGGGTCGCGGTTTTGGGCGGAGGTTCGCATCCGGACTTGGCGAGTCCAAGGGATGGACTCGGCGAGTCCGCGCTGTTTAATGAAACCCTAATTTCCCGGTCCTAAGCCCTATTTAAAGGACCTTATGGCCTTCATTTGCGGCCACCTTGGACCCTAAGAGCACCCATACGACTGTGAGCCCTTGTGAGTGTTTGGAGGCCATTTGTTCATCATTTTGTGTATTATTGCAAGAAAGGAGGGAGAGGATCAAGCTTGAAGAGTTGGGGAGCTTGTGTAACATTCGAAAAATACAACCAATTTAAATTTTTCAAAACAAACCAACTTTCATTAAATTGTTTACAAAAAGGTTTTCAATACAAATCATTTGGAGTATTCCCATAATCACATTGCTACAAAATCATGAGGAGCGGTACGATCGCGCCTTCGCCTTACCACGGTCTCCTGAAGAACCAGAAAAACATAAAACCACAACTGTAAGCCTGAAAGCTTTGTGAGATACCCCCAAAATACCAACCACGTATACCCCTTCCAGGCTGCGACCTTCCGGTCCAAAACATATTGCCTTCCGGCCCATAACATATAAAACATACATAACATAACAGCACATAGAACAACCATGCATATCGGTTGTACTGTGTGACTGGTCCGCCGTATCGGGCCTTCAATCCATCAGATCCATCCTCCAGGTCTAGTCATGTCCTTCGAGTCTACAGTGGGGTTGGTCCGCCCGCATCGGGCCTTCAACCCACCTGGTCCACTCTCTGAGTCTACAGTGTGACTGGTCCGCCCGCATCGGGCCTTCAGTCGGCCTGGTCCACTCTCCGAGCCTCAGCACGTCTGGTCCGCCCTCGTGGGGCCTACAGCCTATCTGGACCGCTCGCTGGGACTTCGGAATAACCAGTCTGCCCTGGGTATCTTGGCCTACAGCACAAAGCAGGACCCGCCTCAACCCATCTCCAGTCCAAACAACCATGTGCACATAACATACAATCATATAACAGTCATAGTCAACAAACCGAGCAAGCAGATCACATAGCATATCATTACCCTAACCAGGTTACCGACCTAACCGGTCACTAGCATAGCATCACTTTATATATATCGGGGAACTGACCTTAACAAGGTCTCCTAGCATGTACCATCCTAGCTACCAGGATGCAGACACATCAAACAATAACATAATAACCACATTCGAATCTCAATCCAATAAAGGGCCAGCCTTGGTGCCTTAGACCCTGTTGATACAGTGAGGATAACTCACCTCGAAACTGCCGGCTGAAAGGATAAGATCCCGCTGCTCCGAACTCTGACACGAACTCCTCCACAGAACATCAAAAGATACAACTCAATAAATACCCTTAATTACCAAAATACCCCTGGAAGACAACTGGTCAACCTTGGACAAGTCAAAGTCAACCCCTGACTGACCCTACTCGCCGAGTCAACCCGATGACTCGCCGAGTCCTTATGCTCAGAACTTTCCTCAATCAGCGACCCAACTCGTCGAGTCGCCCCAAGACTCGTCGAGTTCAACAACTCTGAGTCCACTCCCACCCAACTCACCGAGTCATCCCTTGACTCACCGATTCCTCGACTCAACCAGAAATATTGGGACTTCCTCGACAAGACTCGCCGAGTCCAAGAACAGACTCGCCGAGTCCAAGGCTTTCTTCATCCTACTCGCCGAGTTGTTCTTCCAGCTCGTCGAGTTCCAGGCCATCTTCAAGCAACTCGTCGAGTCCACCCATGTGACTCGTCGAGTACCACCGGTCTGAATCCATACAGAAGCATCTCAGGCCATGCAATTGATCCAAAACATAGATCCAACCTCCTACAATCCATCCATCACGTAAAGTGGCAAACTTTACGTGAATCTAAAGAGATCTAGGCCTTATTCACCTTAGAACCAAGGTTTGGGACATGGTAGCTCCATTAACAACATAAGAACAGGGGCTTTAATGCTCTTAAGATCTTCTCCACTCCAGATCTGAGGTAGCAACCTCAGATCCATCCTCCAAACATCAAGATGCCACACAACTAAGCTCCCCACACAACTCCAAAATGAGAATCTAGGAAAACACAGCCCAAGAACGAAAGTATTACCTCCAAAGGATGCCTCAACAGCAATGAAACTCGAATCCAAGCAAAGCCCTTTGATCCAAGCCACTTCTCCTTCAAGATTTCTTCAACTAACACCTCTCCAAGCTCTAATTTGCTCAACAATGGGACTCTCCACGAATTTAGGGTTTCTAGGACTCAAGGGGAAACAAAGGAGGCTGTGGAGGGGCATAATGATCTTTATATAGGGCTCAACCCCGAAAATTAGGGTTTTCTCCACACAGCACCTACTCGCCGAGTCCATCTTTGGACTCGCCGAGTAGGCCACTTGATACGCGACCATAGTCGCGACCTGACTCGCGGAGTCTATCCATGGACTCGCCGAGTCACCCTCCGAAACTTACACTTTTAGCCCTTCAACTCTACTCTTGCGATTCCGGGATGTTACAATTCTCCCCCACTTAAATTAGGCTTCGTCCTCGAAGCCTACGACATCTCATCTTCAAATTACTTCCCACGACGCGCCACCTGACCTAGACCGAACCAAGTCCCTCAAGGCACAACCATAGAAACCAGAAGCTCACTTTCTCCTTCCATACGGTGCCCTAATCACCTACTCAACCCGGGCACTAGTTGTACCCTCCGATAACCGCACTCAACAACCGAGAATTACCCATGATGCCTTACTGCTCCAATTCTCATCTTTCACTTGACTCATATGGCTAGAAAACCATGAACCATCGGATCCCCGATCCGAATCCCACTCTATCCATTCCATGACGACAGAAAGACCCATTCTTCCATTCCGGAGCAACTCCCCCGAGTTCTCCTCTCGCAATCACACACACATGCTGATCTAGCTCTAGCACCCTCAGGTTTGGAAAACCTGATACACTGATGATATCCTCAAACATCCTTCCAGGATGAACCGCTAACACATACCCAAAACCCTAATCAGAATCTCACTGAGAGTCCAAGACTCTCTCTTTGCATTCCTTCCGAACTCCTCTCCCTGGCTCTACGCCTGCGGTATTCCATCCGCGCCCTGAGCAACATATCAAGTCGAATGAGCTTTTATTCTACCGCCGCAACACGCTACTCAAAGACCATCGACGGACCACTCCAATCATAACTCTACACTGCCGCTTTCACTTCCGTGAATTCGCACTCCCTTTCGGAATTTCATTCCTCCCTCTTTCCTTACCAAGGAAACCACTCGTCCGCCCTGTCATCATGACAGGCACTATGGTGCTCATCCCACGCTACATTACCTCTTTAAAGCGTACCTGGCATCCATGCATCACCACTACTCTGACTCTCCTCGGAGGGACTCTCAAGCCCATGCACTACTTTCACTGCTCAAGATCGCTACCCGGGGCCAGACCTCCCAATGTAATCACACTGCAACTTACGCAACCCATAACCGCGAACCGATCCAACAGTACTCGCAGAGTCTTCAGCATGATTGGACCGCCTCCCCAGGCCTTCAGTCAATCTGGACCACTCTTAGAACCTTCAGCCAATCTGACTGGACCGTCCTTCGAGCCTTCGGCCTGACTGGTACGCCTACCGGCCATCAGTCTATCCGGACCGCTCAACTAGCATTCATCATTCCGAACTATCCCTTCGGGAAATCCTCCCGTGCATACTGTTCTAGCCTCTAGGGGTTCCGAACTCTATCTCCATCATACATACTCGATCCCGGCCTGCTCCCATGCCTTCCACAATCAATTGCTCTAGGTCTGTTTTCCGCCCCGCACGCCTGTTACTCACACATACGAGCCTGCTCTCGGCGGATAGAAATACCGCTGAATTCCCCAAGCAGCTAAACAACCTCTCAGGCCCAACGATCATCCGGAGAATTTCCAATTCTCCCCCACTTAAGACACTGATAATTAATCACCGGTCGCCATCACCGATCTCCCAAAGCAACCTTGCAGAAAATCAACACTTACACGCAAAATGTTTCTCACCAGCGCTAACAACTTCATAAAAATCATGTTTCCACACTGAACAACCCGCTCGAAAGGAACCCAATCTTCAAATATCCATTCCTCAGACTGCAGAATCTGCCCGGCCTTCAAACCAACACCGCATCCGCCACCAATCCTCACAAAGATAATCAACGATAGCTCGAAGTACTAAACCATAACCATATCGACCCTTCAGGGAACAAAGGATACCAAAACGAAATCTCGATCACAACTTGCCAAACCCTCAAGGAACGATGGATACCACACGAAAACCCGAAACGCGATTTCATAACCAACCAACAAAACTAGCAGATAACAATACTCCACAATAATCATATATAATAAAAAACAACAGAAAGAAACATACCCGCAGCAGCAAGCTGAAAAACACGACCCTAAGCCCTTGGAGGCTCCGCTCCACCCTGACTTCCACCTGTGATCCTCAACGTAGCCGGTGCTGGAGCCTGCACCGGTCCTGCAGCAAGCCGTGGATAGTTGACCTTCAAATGTCCAACCTGATGACAATGATAGCATATCCTCAAATCCCGAACCGGCACTGACTGCCGACAATCCCTCGCATAGTGTCCCTCCTTTCCGCACTTGCGGCATGCTCCACCGAACCGACAAACTCTGGCGTGATCCCTTCCACACTTTCCACAGACGTGGCTACCCTGATCTCCCATCCTGGAATCAACGGTCTTAGACCGTTTTGTCGCCGGCTGCGACTGAACCGGAGCTTGCCTCAGCTCACGCATCTGCAACTCAATCTCTAACTCACGCCGCCTGGCGGCCTCCTACAACTCCAGCAAAGTCTCGCACCTCTGCGCAGACACAAACTGTCTGAGGTCTCTCTTTAGCATACTCAGATATCAGGACACCTGAGCCTGCTCCGAAGCGAACTCAGGGCAAAACATCGCCCTCTCAGTAAACATCCTGGTGATTTCCGTCACCGACTCCGAATCCTGTTTCAGCTCCAAGAACTCCTGAGCCAACCTCTCCCTCTCGACCTGCGGAACATAACGAGTGCTGAACATCTCTCTGAACCGATCCCATGAAATCTCAGCCCTCTGCGCATCCGAGTACGACCCCATGGTCAATCTCCAGTAATCCTTTGCCCCGAGCCTTAACAGGTTCAGAGCACACCTCACCCTCTGATCAGCAGGGCATGAACACGTGAAGAAACATCCCTCCACATTTGATAACCATCTCATAGCAACGATCGGATCTTGAACTCCATCAAAAGTGGGAGGCTTCGTATTATCGAAGTCCCGATACTAAAAACCTCTACTAGCTCCTCCCCCTGCCGCTGCTACAGCTGTTGTAGCCGCTGCGGCAGCCGTCTCCGTGAGAGCCGCATAGCGCTCATCAAAATACTCCACCATGGCGGTCTTGATCGACCCAAACAACTCCGGCAGCTCTGCCCGAAACAATGCAACAACCTCATCATGCAGGATCTCACGAATCCTCGCATCCAACTCGTGCGTACTCATCTGACTGACAACCTCGGGCTGTAAAGACCCACCCAGAACTCCCTCTCCCGCTCCTGATCCTGACCCGGATCCACTCCCAGCGGGCCCTGAAATCTCCATACTGAAAATAAGACACCAAAATCTCAGACATATTCCACTATCCCGGGAACCAGCTCTCGTCCCAACCCTAGAGGTCATGGTTTCCCCATATTTGTATGAAGTACTCCCACAACACCCTAGCGACATACATAACAACGCTCCATCTTCACAACTAGAGGAACACTAGAAATCTCTCACAAGGAACCCTAGGCTAGCAGGCATCAAAAATCAGGCAACTCATCAAGAAATCCTGAAGATCCCTAGCCTAACTCTAGCAAGCTGTTCAATCAAAGCTCAAAAAAACAATTGTCATGTATGGTACTTTGGGGTTACTTACTGGCTCCGGCTGATCGTACCTCCGCGTCCTCCTTTACTTACTTTGAAAACATTTTAAATTCTCTTTTGAAAACCCTCCTCGATTTGAGACTGGAGTCACACAAGTGTTCCTCCAATTCACTCAAACCAAGGCTCTGATACCAACTTGTAACATCTGAAAAATACAACCAATTTAAATTTTTCAAAACAACCTGACTTTCATTAAATTGTTTACAAAAAGGTTTTCAATACAAATCATTTGGAGTATTCCCAGAATCACATTGCTACAAAATCATGAGGAGCGGTACGATCGCGCCTTCGCCTTGCCACAGTCTCCTAAACAACTTGAAAAACATTAAACCACAACTGTAAGCCTGAAAGCTTAGTGAGATACCCCCAAAATACCAACCACGTATACCCCTTCCAGGCTGCGACCTTCCGGTCCAAAACATATTGCCTTCCGGCCCATAACATATAAAACATACATAACATAACAGCACATAGAACAACCATGCATATCGGTTCTACTGTGTGACTGGTCCGCCGTATCGGGCCTTCAATCCATCAGATCCATCCTCCAGGTCTAGTCATGTCCTTCGAGTCTACAGTGGGGTTGGTCCGCCCGCATCGGGCCTTCAACCCACCTGGTCCACTCTCTGAGTCTACAGTGTGACTGGTCCGCCCGCATCGGGCCTTCAGTCGGCCTGGTCCACTCTCCGAGCCTCGGCACGTCTGGTCCGCCCTCGTGGGGCCTACAGCCTATCTGGACCGCTCGCTGGGCCTTCGGAATAACCAGTCCGCCCTGGGTATCTTGGCCTACAGCACAAAGCAGGACCCGCCTCAACCCATCTCCAGTCCAAACAACCATGTGCACATAACATACAATCATATAACAGTCATAGTCAACAAACCGAGCAAGCAGATCACATAGCATATCATTACCCTAACCAGGTTACCGACCTAACCGGTCACTAGCATAACATCACTTTATATATATCGGGAAACTGACCTTAACAAGGTCTCCTAGCATGTACCATCCTAGCTACCAGGATGCAGACACATCAAACAATAACATAATAACCACATTCGAATCTCAATCCAATAAAGGGCCAGCCTTGGTGCCTTAGACCCTGTTGATACAGTGAGGATAACTCACCTCGAAACTGCCGGCTGAAAGGATAAGATCCCGCTGCTCCGAACTCTGACACGAACTCCTCCACTGAACATCAAAAGATACAACTCAATAAATACCCTTAATTACCAAAATACCCCTGGAAGACAACTGGTCAACCTTGGACAAGTCAAAGTCAACCCCTGACTGACCCTACTCGCCGAGTCAACCCGATGACTCGCCGAGTCCTTATGCTCAGAACTTTCCTCAATCAGCGACCCAACTCGTCGAGTCGCCCCAAGACTCGTCGAGTTCAACAACTCTGAGTCCACTCCCACCCAACTCACCGAGTCATCCCTTGACTCACCGATTCCTCGACTCAACCAGAAATATTGGGACTTCCTCGACAAGACTCGCCGAGTCCAAGAACAGACTCGCCGAGTCCAAGGCTTTCTTCATCCTACTCGCCGAGTTGTTCTTCCAGCTCGTCGAGTTCCAGGCCATCTTCAAGCAACTCGTCGAGTCCACCCATGTGACTCGTCGAGTACCACCGGTCTGAATCCATACAGAAGCATCTCAGGCCATGCAATTGATCCAAAACATAGATCCAACCTCCTACAATCCATCCATCACGTAAAGTGGCAAACTTTACGTGAATCTAAAGAGATCTAGGCCTTATTCACCTTAGAACCAAGGTTTGGGACATGGTAGCTCCATTAACAACATAAGAACAGGGGCTTTAATGCTCTTAAGATCTTCTCCACTCCAGATCTGAGGTAGCAACCTCAGATCCATCCTCCAAACATCAAGATGCCACACAACTAAGCTCCCCACACAACTCCAAAATGAGAATCTAGGAAAACACAGCCCAAGAATGAAAGTATTACCTCCAAAGGATGCCTTAAAGCAATGAAACTCGAATCCAAGCAAAGCCCTTTGATCCAAGCCACTTCTCCTTCAAGATTTCATCAACCAACACCTCTCCAAGCTCTAATTTGCTCAACAATGGGACTCTCCACGAATTTAGGGTTTCTGGGACTCAAGGGGGAATAAAGGAGGCCGTGGAGGGGCATAATGATCTTTATATAGGGCTCAACCCCGAAAATTAGGGTTTTCTCCACACAGCACCAACTCGCCGAGTCCATCTTTGGACTCGCCGAGTAGGCCACTTGATACGGGACCATAGTCGCGACCTGACTCGCCGAGTCTATCCATGGACTCGCCGAGTCACCCTCCAAAACTTACACTTTTAGCCCTTCTACTCTACTCTTGCGATTCCGGAATGTTACAGGTTGGATCTACTTCTATTTCATCAAGGGAGCCTTCTTGAGGTAACTTTCAGAGCCAAACTTCGTATTTTGGGTTGATGTGTCAAATCTAGGGTTTCTTCTTGCGTTTCTTGGCTTAAATTGGAAGTATGAAAGGTCCCATGGAGATATGGAACCTAGATCTGGACCTTAGCAGGTCCAGGAGACCCCATATGACAAGCTTTATGTCCTTTCTTTTGAGTTAGAAGCTAGGGTTGCCATAATAGAGGTTGTTTCTCCAAAATAAGCCTTGTATGCATTGCATGGCGACCAAGACTGAGACTTTACGTGACAAATAAGCTTGGGAAGGCCATATCTATGTATGTATCGAACGGATCTGACCGCAAAAGCCAGTTTTAGCTGGTGCATGGCATGGACTCGCCGAGTCTGAAGAACAGACTCGACGAGTCGCTTCAAGATTGTCCTTAAGACCACCCAGTGTGTAGTCCTAACCAAGTTGTGGGCGACTCAGTGAGTCGCAGAGAGTTGGAAAGGTTTTGATAGGTGGACCGAGTCAAGTTGGGACTCATCGAGTTGTCCTTGCGACTCGGCGAGTTGAGTCGCGGTGGCCCTGTGATTCAGGCCCAGGTGGAACTCGTCGAGTCGGGGGGTACTCGACGAGTCAAAGGGAAATCCTTGAGAGTTGGTTAAAACGCGTAGACTCGCAGAGTCACTATAGTGCACTCGCCGAGTCCGGTCCAAATTGACTAAAGACTGTTGACCAACTCAACCTGTGTTGACTTGATATGGATGGTCAACCTTAGTGGTAGAAGTAATAATTATAGATTCATGATATCATAGGAGGATTGCAGCTCGAGGGTTCGAGCACGAGTGATTCCAGGATTCACGATTAGCGACTTAGCGAGGCATACGAGGTGAGTCTTCTCACTATACTGTACCCGGAAGGGTTTTGACTGCGTGACCGGAAGGTCAAATATGATATGAGACATATGGCTTATGTGTGTTAAGTTATTCGTTATATGTGCCATGTATGATATGCTTGATTCGGGCCGGAAGGCAACATGTTATGGGCCAGAAGGCGTGGTCATATGGACCGTAAGGTTGGCGTGGGTAGGACCGAAAGGTTTACCCAGTCGGGACGGAAGTCCCCTAAGACACATGGACCGGAAGGTCAAGGCCTGGAAAGGCGTATGTGCGTAGATTGTATTTTGGGGAACTCACTAAGCATTTATGCTTACAGTTGTTGTGTTATGTGTTTCAGGTGCTAGCGAGGACCGTGGGAAGGCGCCGGCACGATCGTACACACACTCGGGGAAACCATTTTGTGATCTTTTGTTATGTAATCAGTTGTGACTAAGTTGTTACATTGGAACCTAAACTTATTACTCATGTTTTGATGATTGTAAAAATGAAAAAATTTTGGTTTGAAATTTTATGATGTTACAAGTTGGTATCAGAGCCTTGGTTTGAGGGATTCGGGTACACCTTCGGGCATCACTGAACTCAAACCGGGGATTTGAGAAAATTTTAATTAATAAATCAATAAAAATTTGATAAGTGATTTTGAGACAACCAAAGAAGAAAGAGTGTGTACGGTCAGCCAGCGCCCGAACGGTAAAATCCCGAAAATACTCTTACAATATGTGTTATGAGATATGATATGATATGATACGCATGCTAGTAGACTAGGTATACATATTAGGACTAGAGTGGCCTGATTTTGTGATGCCTTAGTCTAGGGAAACCTACTTCTATGTGGTGCTTGAGAGCGAGTGGGTAACTAGTGTATGGCTAGAATAGAGTACTCAGGATTCGGGGTTTGGGGAGGAGGACTTGGGGAGAATACCGATGCGGTTTGAATTGGTAGTATTGGGCCCGTACAACCAAGGACACCGGGTCAGTGGGAAGCCCAAGTAAGAATCCCTGGGTATCGGAGACTGAGTAGGACTGCGTTATCGAGTGCGATTATGCCCGATAGAGTCTCTGATATTTTTTATGTTGTATTTCAGAGACATCATGGTTGGACCACGACACAGACCTGGTACGAGTGGTGTGACTGACGAGGAGCTTCGTCAGATGATTCATGAGGAGGTAGCTGCAGCGATCCAGGCCGAGATTCCGGAGATGTTTGGGTCTATTAAGACCACGCTGATGGAGACATTTCATGAGCGGTACGCCGCGTTGACTGAGGCTGCCACCGCTGCAGCTACCGCAACTGTGGCCGCTACCAGACCACAAGGGGGTGGCTCGTTGCTGTTCCGGGAGTTCAGCAACACGAAGCCACCAGAGTTTGACGGGACGCAGGATTCAATTGATGCGATGAGATGGATTGCTGATATCGAGGGATGCTTCTATACTTGTTCATGTCTGGACCATCTGAGGGTTCGGTTCGCCCTGAACCAGCTCCGCCTGGGAGCAAAGGATTGGTGGAAGTTCGTGACGGCGAACTTCACTCTGGCAGAGGTCTTAGCTGTGACTTGGGAGAGGTTTACTGATATGTTCAGAGACGAGTATGTTCCCCCGGTGGAGAGGGAACGGTTGGTTCAGGAGTTCTTGACCCTCAAGCAGGGTAATGATTCTGTTACGGTGATCACGTGGAAGTTTCATGAGAGGGAGATGTTATGCCCCGAGCAGGTGTCCACGGAGCAAGCTCGGATGAGTCGGTATTTGGG
The DNA here is from genome assembly GCF_052625555.1 of Lactuca saligna. NCBI lineage: Eukaryota > Viridiplantae > Streptophyta > Magnoliopsida > Asterales > Asteraceae > Lactuca > Lactuca saligna. The sequence continues at coordinate 122,226,696 of NC_136425.1, forward strand.
AGTGCTGAGGAGGGATATACGGGAGTTCGTATCGAACTCATCATATCAGACTTTTGCTGAGCTTCAGGCGAATGCCAGGAACCGTGAGATCGAGTTAGAGACCCAGGTCAGGGAGGAGGCCGAGTCTCAACGGGTGGATCGGCGGCCGCCTCAGTCTCAGTCGGCAGCCAAGCGGATCAAGTCCGCTGATTTGAGATCTGGAGGTCAGAAGAGCCGCACTTGCGGGAAGTGCGGCAAGGGTCACGAGGGGGCGTGTCGATCAGTTGCTTGCTACAAGTGTGGCAAGGAGGGGCACATTGCTAGAGATTGCCCCAAGGGATTCATGGTTTGCTTCCATTGCAACCAGACTGGCCATCGGAAGGCCGAGTGCCCCCAGCTTCGCCAGGGATCTACGCCTGCTGCCGGGGTTCCCGAGGTTTGGCCAGTAAAGGCTGAGGCTCCGAAGGCTCGTGGGAGAGCTTTCCAGTTGACTGCGGAGGAGGTCCGCACGGTGCCTGATGATGTGGCCGGTATGTATTCTTTCATGTATTTACATTTATACTGAGATATTGTGCTTATATTATTATATGCGTAGGTACTTTTCTTGTGAATCATGTGCCTGCTTTGGTATTATTCGACTCGGGTGCGAGTCGGTCTTTTGTTTCGTTGGCTTTTAGCCAACACATCGGTATCGATCGGGAGGCGATGAGTCGTCCCCTGCGAGTTGCTATAGCAAATGAGAAAGCGGTATACGCCACCGAGGTGATTCGAGGATGCGTGCTCGAGATTTTTGGGGTCGAGTTTCCTATAGACTTGGTCCCTATAGCTATGGGGGATGTTTGCGTTAGCATGGGCATGGATTGGTTGAGCAAGTTTGGAGCAGTCATTGACTGCGAGAGACAGTTGGTGATGATTCGAGACCCTAGTGGGGGAGTGCTCACGGTGTATGGCGAGGGGACCCGATGTGGGTCGGTGTTTTGTTCGGCTGCCAGGGCAAGGCAGAGTTTGCAGCAGGGCTGTGATGGATTCATAGCCTATGTGATGGATAGTCGTGTGACCGCGGAGAGGCCTAATTCGATTGATGACGTTCCGGTTGTATGCGAGTTTTCGGATGTGTTCCCCGAAGAGTTACCAGGGGTGCCTCCGGAGAGGCAAGTGGAGTTTCGTATCGATTTGGTTCCGGGAGCGGCGCCCATCGCCAAGGTGCCTTATCGTCTCGCTTCGCCGGAAATGCAGGAATTAACCTTGCAGCTTCAGGATCTGTTGGGAAAGGGATTCATTCGACCGAGTAGCTCGCCTTGGGGAGCGCCGATTTTGTTCGTCAAGAAAAAGGATGGTTCACATCGGATGTGTATCGATTATTGGGAATTGAACAAGTTGATGGTTAAGAACTGATATCCGTTACCTAAGATCGACGATCTGTTCGATCAGTTGCAGGGGGCATCTTGGTTTTCCAAGATTGACTTGAGGTCGGGATATCATCAGATGAGGGTTTGCGAGGAGGATATCCAAAAGACTGCTTTCAGGACTCGTTACGGACAATATGAGTTTGTCGTGATGCCTTTTCGGCTCACCAATGCCCCGGCCGCATTCATGGATCTCATGAACCGGGTGTGCCGACCGATGCTGGATCGGTTGGTGATCGTATTCATCGATGATATTTTGGTGTATTCGAGGACTAGGGATCAACATGATGAACATTTGAGGGAGATTCTTGGGGTTTTACGACCGGAGAGGCTGTATGCCAAGTTCTCCAAGTGTGATTTCTGGTTACGAGAGGTCCAGTTCCTCGGGCATCTTGTGAACCAGAAAGGGATATTGGTCGACCCGGCCAAGATTGACGCGGTGTTGAGGTGGGAGGTGCCGAGATCGCCCACCGAGATCAGGAGTTTTCTGGGTTTGGCTGGATATTATCGCATGTTTATCAAGGATTTCTCCAAGATCGTTGTGCCACTTACTAGGATGACCCGGAAGGGTGTTACGTTTTCATGGGGACCGGAGCAGCAGTCCTCATTCGAGACGCTTCGTCAGAAATTGTGCGAGGCTCCAGTGCTTGCACTCCCGGAAGGGATGGAGGATTTTGTGGTATACTGTGATGCCTCTATATCGGGTTTGGGGGCGGTGCTTATGCAGAGGGGTCATGTGATAGCGTACGCTTCGAGGCAGTTAAAGCCTCATGAGTCGAGATATCCCACGCACGACCTGGAATTGGGGGCGGTGGTGTTTGCCCTCAAGATCTGGAGACACTATTTTTACGGGGTTCGGTGTACGATTTACACGGACCATAAGAGCTTGAAGTACTTGATGGATCAGCCAAATCTAAATATGCGACAGAGAAGGTGGTTGGATGTGGTGAAGGATTACGATTATGAGATCCTGTACCACCCGGGCAAGGCTAATGTGGTAGCCGAAGCGTTGAGCCGTAGGGCGGATAGCGCCCCGATCCGAGATATTTGTATGAGATTGACGGTTTTGACCCCGATTCTGGATATTATTCGAGGAGCTCAGGTGGAGGCTGCAAAGCCGGAACATCAGAAGAAGGAGCGGGTTGAAGGTCTGGTATCAGGATTTGTTACGGATGGTCGAGGGCTTATGACCTTTTAGGGTCGAATTTGGGTGCCGTTTGTGGGCGGTGCGCGCACTATTTTTATGGAGGAAGCACATCGATCAAAATTCTAGATTCATCCTGGTGCTACGAAAATGTATTTGGATCTCAAGAAGGAGTACTGGTGGCCATGTATGAAAAGGGATGTCGCTTGGTTTGTCGAGAGGTGCTTGACTTGTCGGCAGGTCAAGGCCGAGCACCAGCGACCGCACGGTATGCTGCAACCGCTAGAGATTCCTGAATGGAAGTGGGAACAAATCTCTATGGATTTCATCACCAAGTTACCGCGAACGGCGAGGGGAGTCGATGCGATTTGGGTGATCGTGGATCGGCTGACGAAGAGCGCTCATTTTCTAGCCATTAGCGAGAGCTCTTCTGCGGATAAGTTGGCCGAGATATATGTGAGGGAAGTAGTATCCCGAAACGGGGTGCCGATCTCGATTATTTCGGACCGTGACGTGCGTTTCACTTCCAGGTTCTAGAAGAAGTTCCATGAGGAGTTGGGTACTAGGTTACATTTCAGTACTGCATATCATCCCTAGACAGACGGTCAGAGTGAGCGGACGATTCACACACTCGAGGACATGCTTCGGGCATGTGTGTTGGACTTCGGAGGGAGCTAGGACACCTATCTACCTTTAGCAGAGTTCTCGTATAACAACAGCCATCATTCGAGCATTGGTATGCCGCCCTTTGAGCTGTTGTATGGGCGGAGGTGTCGCACCCCCATCTGTTGGGGTGAGGTGGGACAGCAGGTTATGGGTAGCACGGAGATCGTGCTTCAGACTACCGAGCAAATTCAGCTGGTCAGGCAGTGGTTGTTGACCGCTCAGAGCCGACAGAAGAGTTATGCAGACAGACGACGGTCCGAGCTTGAGTTTCAAGTTGGTGATCTCGTACTCCTGAAGGTCTCTCCTTGGAAAGGAGTGATTCGGTTCAGGAAGAGGGGCAAGTTGGGGCCCCGATATATTGGTTCTTTCCGTGTGATCGCGAGGGTGGGCCGGGTAGCCTACCGTTTAGACTTGCTAGCAGATTTGGGACAGATTCACGACACCTTCCATGTGTCGCAGTTGTGGAAGTGTATAGTCGACGAATCGGCGGTGGTTCCATTAGGGGATATTCAGGTGGATGCAAGCCTGAATTATGCTGAAAGACCAGTGGCCATCAGAGATCGGAAGATCAAGGTTTTGAGAAACAAGGAGGTACCCCTGGTATTGGTTCAGTGGCAGCATCGGAAGGGATCAGAGATGACCTGGGAGCCGGAACGTGAGATGCTGGAGTAGCATCCAGAGCTATTTGCCTAGCGGGAATTCGAGGGCGAAGTGTTATTCTAGTGGGGGAGAATTGTAACAGCTCGGATTCCCAGGTACCTTCATTTTCATATTTTTTTGATATTCTATGATGGGACTCGGCGAGTTGGAGGTCGAACTCGCCGAGTCGGGTCGCGGTTTTGGGCGGAGGTTCGCGTCCGGACTCGGCGAGTCCAAGGGATGGACTCGGCGAGTCCGTGCTATTTAATGAAACCCTAATTTTCCGGTCCTAAGCCTTATTTAAAGGACCTTATGGCCTTCATTTGCGGCCACCTTGGACCCTAAGAGCACCCATACGACTGTGAGCCCTTGTGAGTGTGTTTGGAGGCCATTTGTTCATCATTTTGTGTATTATTGCAAGAAAGGAGGGAGAGGATCAAGCTTGAAGAGTTGGGGAGCTTGGATCTGCTTCTATTTCATCAAGGGAGCCTTCTTGAGGTAACTTTCAGAGCCAAACTTCGTATTTTGGGTTGATGTGTCAAATCTAGGGTTTGTTCTTGCATTTCTTGGCTTAAATTGGAAGTATGAAAGGTCCCATGGAGATATGGAACCTAGATCTGGACCTTAGCAGGTCCAGGAGACCCCATATGACAAGCTTTATGTCCATTCTTTTGAGTTAGAAGCTAGGGTTGCCATAATAGAGGTTGTTTCTCCAAAATAAGCCTTGTATGCATTGCATGGCGACCAAGACTGAGACTTTACATGACAAATAAGCTTGGGAAGGCCAGATCTATGTATGTATGGAACGGATCTGACCGCAAAAGCCATTTTTAGCTGGTGCATGGCATGGACTCGCCGAGTCTGAAGAACAGACTCGACGAGTCGCTTGAAGATTGTCCTTGAGACCACCCAGTGTGTAGTCCTAACGAAGTTGTGGGCGACTCAGTGAGTCGCAGAGAGTTGGAAAGGTTTTGATAGGTGGACCGAGTCAAGTTGGGACTCACCGAGTTATCCTTGCGACTCGGCGAGTTGAGTCGCGGTGGCCCTGTGATCAAGGCCCAGGTGGAACTCGTCGAGTCGGGGGGTACTCGACGAGTCAAAGGGAAATCCTTGAGAGTTGGTTAAAACATGTAGACTCGCCGAGTCACTATAGTGCACTCGCCGAGTCCGATCCAAATTGACTAAAGACTGTTGACCAAGTCAACCTGTGTTGACTTGATATGGATGGTCAACCTTAGTGGTACAAGTAATAATTATAGATTCATGATATCATAGGAGGATTGCAGCTCAAGGGTTCGAGCACGAGTGATTTCAGGATTCACGATTAGCGACTTAGCGAGGCATACGAGGTGAGTCTTCTCACTATACTGTACCCGGAAGGGTTTTGACTGCGTGACCGGAAGGTCAAATATGATATGAGATATATGCCTTATGTGTGTTAAGTTATTCGTTATATGTGCCATGTATGATATGCTTGATTCGGGCCATAAGGCAACATGTTATGGGCCGGAAGGCGTGGTCATATGGACCGTAAGGTTGGCGTGGGTAGGACCGGAAGGTTTACCCAGTCGGGACGGAAGTCCCCTGAGACACATGGACCGGAAGGTCAAGGCCTGGAAAGGCGTATGTGCGTAGGTTGTATTTTGGGGAACTCACTAAGCATTTATGCTTACAGTTGTTGTGTTATGTGTTTCAGGTGCTAGCGAGGACCGCGGGAAGGCGCCGGCGTGATCGTACACACACTCGGGAAAACCATTTTGTGATCTTTTGTTATGTAATCGGTTGTGACTAAGTTGTTACATTGGAACCTAAACTTATTACTCATGTTTTGATGATTGTAAAAATGAAAAATTTTTGGTTTGAAATTTTATGATGTTACAGGAACTTTCTAAGATCACTGACTATTGTTTTTCTGTTGATATTTCAGGTATAGTTCATGTAATGCATGATCTTAGAGACAAAGCAAGATGGCTAAAGAGGGATAAAAAGTCCACCAGTTGGAAAGACAAGTCCAAATGGTGTGCTTACCACAAAGACTTTGATCACATGACGGATGATTGTATAACCCTAAGAAAAGAAATCAGCTACCTCCTTAGCAAGGGACACCTCAAAGAGATCCTCTGGAGAAAAAGAAAAAATCCAAGGAGAATAGCCAGGATGGTCACAAGATCCCAGAGAAACCAGGATCTCCACGACCCCTAATGCTAAGATAATTAATGTTATCTCAGGTGGATCTAACATATGTGGTACTTCTTATTCTTATGCTAAAAGACACGCCAAGATATCTAAAACAAAAAATGAAGATAGGAAATAGAAGAATACCATGGTTAGCAGTGAAAAAGAGATCATGTTTGACAAAACAGACATGGAAGGAGTCCAGGATGCTAACCATGACGGACTCGTAATAACGCTTTAAAAAGGATCCTAGTTGATGGAGGATCTTCGGTTAACATCGTGCTCCTGGACGCATTAAAAAGGATGAACATCCTAGAATCGGAGATAATCAAAACATCCTCGGTCCTCATAGGATTAAGCGGGGAAACCAAAACAAGCTATCACGGAGATAAAGATACCAATATATATAGAGGGGATAAACTTTATACAAAATTTATGTGTTATTGACACTTTATCTTCTTATAACATGATGCTAGGTAGGCCATGGATCCACGAAATGAAAGCAGTTCTATCGACATATCATCAATGTATAAAGATGCCCAATCCTTGGGGAATGGTCAAAATCATGGGAGATCAACAAGAATAGAAAGAATGTAATAAGACCACTATGAAATCTACGACCAAACCTCAGCAAACATAGAAATTAAGGCAGGGGGCACGACATGTTCTAGAAACGAAGGAGTAAGAAGTGAAGGAAGTGCCCCTGGGCATCGAGGATCCTAAAGCTAAAGTCCTCATAGGATCCTCTATGCCTGAGAAAATTAAGCAAGATCTGTTAAACTTCCTAAGAACCGGAAGCAAGACATTCACATGGAAACAAGAAGATATGACAGGTATAGACAAGAGTATTATCACTTGCAAACTTAATATTGACCCTTCTTTCAGACCACTACACCAAAAGAAAAGGAAGTTTGCACCTAAAAGGAATCAGATCATCCAAGAAGAAGTAGAGAAGCTCCTCAAGATAGAAATGATCAAGGAAGTCAAGTTCCCAAGATGGCTAGCCAACGTGGTGTCACAAATAGCCTTTTTAGCTAGGAAATTATGTCCTCATCTAAAGATCAACTCTTGTATGTCTTGTAATCTAAGCTAATGTCAAGTACAATGCTCATTCCAAATCAACCATTTGAATTGAATCTCCTGAATGAAGTTCAAAACCTAATTCAATACATCTCATATACTCAATTTTAAACTTAAAACCCTAATATCCTGGTTCACCTCAGGATGGACCAAGATCCTCTTATTGGGCCTATGGGCCAATAAACTCTCAATTTGATTACTTTGGGTCTAGGAACTCTATGTGGACCCTAAATAGTCCCATATTCATCAAACCATAACATTTGGGTCGTTTTGGGCCTAAAATAACTCACTTTGTTATCATGGGCCATGATGAGCCGTGAACTACTCTATTAAACCATGATGGGCCATAAACCCATATTTTCATTTCAATTGGGCCGTAAAACCCATCCCTTCACCACCTTTGGGCCGTGCACCCATAAGAAGGGCCCAATGGGCAGAGAACCTTTATGATTGGGCCTATAATGGCAAAAATGTCCACTAAAGGCCCAAACTTTTCCTTCTCTCTTCTTTCCTCCTCATTCACGATCCACACTAAAAAACAAAAAAAAGGAAAAAAGATGGGATTAGTTAAGGCTTGACACCTCATGTTTACCTTGGTGATTTCCATGTAATGAACCATCAAATATCAAGCCAATCTGAGTATTCATGCAACCATCACATCTCATTACTCTCTCATCTCCTCTTTTCCTTCTTATTCTCGACCACAAGAAGGATAATCTCCCCTCTCCACTCAAACTTCCAAACACACTAATAAACACCTCTCTAAATCCTCAAAATTCACACCCTTTCTTCTTTAAATTTTTGCGTGCGCTTGTGTGAGTGATCAAGAAAAATTTATCAAAAATCCACTCACTTTGGTAAGTTACTTCCATCCAATAGGTTTAACTTCATGTTTATGTCAACTTACTTCTCTTAACACTCCATTTCGTGATTTATGATCTTAGATCTCCTTAAGTTTGAAAAACTCCACATAAGAAGCTTCTAGGGTCGAGATCTCATCCATCCTTCATCTAAAACCGAAATATTCAAAGCAAAGCGAGTTCATACCCCTATTTTCGATTTTTACTATCTTTTGGGGGAGAGTACAAGTTGTTTTGTGTAGATCTATGTGTGTATGCATGATTTTGTGTGTGTTTTCATGATATATGTGTTATAAACTCCATAAACTTGAAGATCTACTAAAATATGATACTATTTGTAGAACATAACACTCAATTCAACTTATTATGCAAGAAAAGGTTTTAAAATACATCACAGTTACTTAAAACTAAGAAAACTGCATAAGAGGGCCATAAGTGACAAAATAACCAAAATGGGGTATGTTATGTAACTCACGGTTTTTAAGGGACCAAAAGGAATGTATTTTGATAAATATGAATCTTTTCTATATTTGTGACCTTAAAAAGGGCTAGAAGTGTAAAAGTTCATAAATGGGCTTATTTTGGGTTTTTTTTTTCGAGTTTTTGGGCCAAGTTTGTAAAATTTTGGACTTTTGTGGGAGTTTTCGAGTTTTTGGGCCAAGTTTGTAAAATTTGGACTTTTGTGGGCTTAAATTTCATTTTCAAAAAAGTTTTGCCAAAAATGTAAATTTTTGATAAGAAAGACTAAAAATGTGAATTTGTTAAAACTTGGGGAAAAAAGATAAAATTATTTATAAATGGGCCAAGAATGCATATTTTCATAAAAATCCAGCCCAAAAATAATAGTTTTGACAAAGAGGAGCTAAAATATTATTTTTATTAAAACTATGCTCAAATACAAAGTTTGTCCTTAAAGGACCTAAATTGTCATTTTCACCAAAAATGTGTCATGGTTGTAAATTTTCGGTTTTTAGGACCAAAAATAACCTTTACAAATGGGCGAGCTTTTTATGTCACTTCGGTAACAACATAGCTTAAACAACAAACCACAGATCGATTTCGGTATTCACGTCCCTATTGGGCCTGGAAATAATATACATGTTAAATGGGTCTTAGTTGTCCTTATATATATATATATATATATATATATATATATATATATATATATATATATATATATATATATATATATATATATATATATATATATATATATATATATTGGGCTCGGGATATATGTTCTCGTCCCTATTGGGCCTGGAAATAATTTACATGCTTAGGCTATGTTTGGCGTACTAGCTGAAAAGCTGGCTGTTAGCTGAAAAGCTAGCTGATAGCTGAAAAGCTAGCTGTTAAATAAAAAGCTAGCTGATAGCTGAAAAACTAGCTGATAAAAAATAACGTTTGGTAAAACTAGCTGAAATATTCATAAAATGACATGTAAGAATATGTTAAATGGGTCTTAGTTGTCCTTATATATATATATATATATATATATATATATATATATATATATATATATATATATATATATATATATATATATATATATTGGGCCCGGGATATATGTTCTCGTCCCTATTGGGCCTGGAAATAATTTACATGCTTAGGCTATGTTTGGCGTACTAGCTGAAAAGCTGGCTGTTAGCTGAAAAGCTAGCTGATAGCTGAAAAGCTAGCTGTTAAATAAAAAGCTAGCTGATAGCTGAAAAACTAGCTGATAAAAAATAACGTTTGGTAAAACTAGCTGAAATATATAAAATTACATAAAATGACATGTAAGAATATGTGTTTCTATAATTAATTAAGGGGTGTATTTGGAAAATTTAAAAAAAGCTCCTAAAAAGCTAGTCTAAGTAGCTTTTCAAAAAGCTAGCTTATAAGCTAGCTAATAAGCTACTTTTTGGCTTACCAAACACGACAACCTAAAAAAGCTCAAAAAATAAGCTAGCTTATTAGCTAGCTATGGTGCGCCAAACATAGCCTTAGTAGGCCTTAGTGACCACTTACATGTTTATTGGGCCAGGAATACAGCTTATATGTTTTCCCTTTCTCGTAAATTCGATTAAGGATCTAGTGAGACGTTTCATTTGGCATCAAAATGAGTGTCCAAACGTAGCTTGTAGTTATAACCAGAGTCTCCCGGAGCGAGAGCGTGAGTTTGTGTATAGATTTATACGAGGGTGATGCCTCACACGGGATACCATCTCTTGTTGATAACACGATATTATACCCGTGCTGGTACTCAAACTCGGGTGTTGAGATTCCAACATTCTCATAAGCAGAAAACATCGGGTTGTCTGGGATTATTCTCTTTATACTCTCACAAACATTAACACACATGCATTAATACAAGATCGGACACGAAAACATTTCAAATGTTTCAAACTGTATTTTAGAAAATATCGGATTTTCTGGTGTTTACCAAGCAATACAAAACATTTTACTCTAACATGCTTATGAACTCACAAACATTTTTATGTTGACCTTTTTAAATTAACTTGTATTCTCAGGAAACAGTTAAGCAGGTTGGTCAGCTAGCTACATGGATGTTTTGTTATGTTTTGTTTTCATCATACTTTCAATATTTGGCATGTAATATTGTAATAAAATACTTGATGTAAACAATGAATGTTGTAATGTTACATGTGGGATGATGATGATGTTATGTTTCAATTATATACTTTGTGATGATACTACAAAAATGAAGTCACCCAAGCTCCCGGACGTTTCTGCCGTTTGGTTTGGGGGCGTGACATGTGGTTTTTGTACAAAAGAAAAAGGCAAATGGCGAGTATGTGTAAACTACACGGATCCTAACAACGCTTGTCCTAAGGATCCTTTACCTCTACCACATATTTACTATATGATAGATACAACAGCTGGCCACGAACTCTTAACCTTCAATGTATGCTTTAGCAAGATTCCAACAAATCCAGATGGAACCATCCGATCAAGAAGATACAATGTTTATAACACTAACAAGTATATATTGTTCCACTGCAATGCCTTTTGGTCTTAAAAATATAGGTGCAACATATCAAAGATTGGTGAATCGGATGTTTAAAGACAAGCTGGGGGACACCATGGAAGTCTATATTGACGACGTGGTGGTGTAGTCAATGAAAGATGAAGATCATCTCAAGCCTCTTACAGAAGCATTTTACATCCTAGACAAATAAAATATGAAGTTGAATTCGCTCAAATGCTACTTTGGGATGAAGTCGAGCAAGTTTCTTGGATATAGAAGCAAGCCTGGAGCAGATTAAAGCAACCATCAAGCTGAAATCTCCATCATCGTCAAAAGAGATCCAAAGGCTAACTGGAAGGGTAGCGACACTCAACAGGTTCATTTCAAGATCCTCAGAAAGATGTAAACCCCTTCTATGATATCTTGAAAAAGAACAAGAGATTTGAGTGGACAAAATAATACAAGAGAGCCTTCCAGGAACTCAAAAAATACTAGAGTTCCGTGCCATTACTGGTAAAGCCTATAGATGGGAACCACTCCTCCTCTACCTCTTAGTATCCTCAAACGCGGTAAGTGTTGTCTTGGCCAAGGATCTTAACGGAGACCAACATCCTATCTACTATGTAAGTAAAAGTCTCATGAATCCTGAAACCAGGTACTCTCACCTCGAAAAATTAATTATTACCTTAGTAACTGCTTCTACCAAATTAAGACATTATTTGGAAACACACACTATACATGTAAAAACTAATTATCCTATTAAGAATGTCATGAGAAAACTAGAAATGTTAGGAAGGATGGAAAAATGGTCGGTGAAGTTAAGCACGTTCGACATCAGATATGAACCAAGATCCGCCATAAAATCACAAGCATTAGCAGACTTTGTGGGTGACTTTAGTGATGATCTACAAAATGCAGTAGATATGGAAGCCAAGCAACTCCTAGAAGATGAACACTTGGGAAAATGTACACTATTCATAGATGGTGCTTCAAATCAAAAAGGAACAGGGCTACGGATCATACTAAAGTCGCCATAAGGAGACATCCTACAACAACAATTAGTTGTGAATTCAACACTACCAATAACGAAGCATAATATGAAGCACTCATCATGGGACTACAATTGGCTAAGGATTTTCAAATCAGGGATCTTCATGTATTTATTGATTTTGTATTACTAACTAATCACTTCAATGGATCTTATGTATTAAAAGGTGAAATATTAGCACTATATATGGAGATCCCCAAAAAATTAGCTTTTGACTTTGAGAACTTTAGCCTAACCCAAGTTCCCAGAGAAGAAAACACAGAAGCAAACGCATTAGCCAACTTAGGATCCTCCCTTAGGATTCCACCAGAAGCAAAGATTCCCATAACCCACATAATAACCCCAACCATAGAAACCCTCTCCGAAAAATCCGATGATCCTGAACAACCAACAAGCATAACAACTATTGAAGATCCTGACCCTCAGATCCATCCTCAAATGGACCCCAACGAACAGGATCCTCAAAGAAGTCCATGATCATGAACCCAACCCATTATGGGGTATCTCTAAAATGGCGCAATCCCAACAAAAAAAAAAAGCAAAAGCGCATTCTAAACAAGAGTCTTAAGATTCGTGATAATCCAAGGTAAACTCTATAAAAAGTTCATGGCAGGTCCGTACCTTAGATGCTTGGAAGATCCTGAAGCTGCAGAAGTCTTGAAAGACATACATGAAGGATACTGTATCAACCATGCTGGGGGTGGATCCTTATGCTCCAAGATATTAAGAATAGGATACTGTTGGCCAACCATGAAAATAGACTCTTTCTTACATGCTCAAAAATGTGATGCTTGTCAAAGACATAGCAACATCCTACATCAATCAGTAGAACCTCTACATCCTATTATCTCTCCATGGCCATTCATGAAATGGGGAATGGATATAGTAGGAAAATTACCAATAGCTCCAGGGGGAAAAGTCTTCATGTTGGTGGTGAATGATTATTTCTCAAAGTGAATAGAAGTTGAAGTCTTCGTTCAGGTAAGAGATAAAGATGTAATATCATTCATTAAACATAATATCTTGACCAAGTTCGGGATCCCAGCTGAGATCATATGTGACAAAGAATCCCAATTCATAAGCAAAAGGACATGAGACTTTTGCACAAGTTGGGGAATCAAAATGATAATGTCCAATCCTATCCATCCCCAAGCTAATGGTCAAGTAGAATCTAGAAATAAGATCATAGTAAACAACTTGAAGAAAAGGTTGGATAAGAAGAAATGAAGATGGGTAGAAGAGCTTCCATTCGTCATATGGGTAGACAGGACTACTTCCAAAGTAGCCACAGGTCAGACCCCCTACTCCTTGGTGTTTGGGACAAAAGCAGTGATCCTTACAAAAGTAGTGATCCTGACAGCGAAATACCTGCTCCAAGATCAAGAAAACAATGACATGATCCTTGCCTAGGATCTTTCCATTGTTGATGAACTCAGAGATCTTGCCAAGATACGTATTCCTGCATACCAAAAAAGGATTACCAAGGCTTACAATAAGAATATAAATGTCAGAAGGTTTCAAATAGGAGACTTGGTATTAAGGAAAACATTCCAAAACACCAAGGATCCTAGTGCAGATAAATTAGCTCCTAAATAGGAAGGGCCATATCTCATAAATGTTGAAACAGGAAAAGGAGCATACTGGTTGGCAACACTTGAAGGAGACATTCTGCCAAGATCCTGGAATGCTATACATCTCAAAGCATACTACATGTAAGTAGGGTCAGTTAACCTTCAACAAAATCAAGGTACACATGTTCCTTACCTTGAAATCTTTGTCGTTACTTACTTTCTCCTTAATTTCATTACTAACTTGAGCATCGGAGGGGAATTAGCTAGACTAACGCCCACCCCTAGCTAACATTTTCCATGAAGGACGACGCACAACTAAGGATTTCCATAGGCAATGATCCTTAAACATAAGGATCCTCAAGGATAAAGATCGTGGAACATAAGGATCTCGACACACGAAGATCTCAACATCTTAACACCTGGACAATTCCATTATATCAATGGTATGATCTTTAAACTACCATTACACAAGATAGAGACTGATCATCTCTCCTACACTTAAGGGTACTTAATCACCACTAAGGTTTAAAGAGCTAATTACCTCTTTCACACGAACAGAGGTTTATACACCTCACTCGAATGCACAATATCTAACTATGGGATACAAATAAGGGGATCGTTGGATGATACAGTGGCTTGGCAACCCTCTTACTTTGAACATATGTTAAGATCCTTAAGGTTTATAGCATTTTCATGTTATCAAAAATTGGGATCTTACCCCAGAAGTCACACAAGGTTTATAACATTATCAAGTTATCACACGTTGGGAACCTACCCCAATAATTATTTAAGGTTTATAACATTCTCATGTTATCCAAAATTAGGATCTTACCCTATAAATTACTTAAGGTTTATAACATTCTCATGTTATCCAAAATTGGGATCTTGCCCCAGATAACACATAAGATCTATAACATCTTCATGTTAACACGCGTTGGGAATTTTCATAACATTTTCATGAGTAAGGATCTTTCCCACGAATTATGTCACAAGTTGGGATCCTCCCCATTATATAACATTAACATGTTATCAAGTGAACTGATGATGTTACCTAAGAATTTTGTCAAAATCTAAAATGTAAATAGGTTATCCTAAGAAGGGAATCCCCCCTAAGATATGAATAATGATCCTCATCATTAAGGATCCACATCAGTAAGAATATTATCATCAGATGTTAACGACAATCATGAGTTCTTTCCTGTTAACGTATCCCTCCAGGAAACATCAAAAGAGAAGTCAAACTGATATTGGGCTTGGCCTGGTCAAAACCCAGTCTAAAGCCAAGTTCAGGCCTTCGCCAACACGAGGGATGCTGATAAGGCGGTTAAGGTGCAAAGACGCGCCTTAACCCATTCTCTGGGAAATCATACCCTAGAAAATGCGGGACCAATCGGAGAGTCCCACTCGCCCATTAGACGATAGCCACGATCTTTGTGAATATTTGGAAGATTTCCTTTTAACTAATGAGAGAAGGAGGCAAAAGACGTGACGGAGGACTCTCCAATATGGGTCTGCCACGTCGCACCTCATGAGAGAATCATCAACAAATTCGTTGAGATACACGCCTCTAAGATAGGTATAAAAGGATCCTTCTTCCTCACAAAGAAAGGGACACAATTCTCTCTTTTCTATAATATCTTACCATCTCTCTCAAATCTCATACTAACTAGATCGTCAGAGATTCATCCTGGGACTCTTGGACGTCGACTAACGATCTCTATCCTATTTTGTACTATGATATCAGAGGAAGTCATTTCCGCAAGATTCACCAGCAATCTCAAACCATCTATTCTCCAACATATCACAACATTTGGTACTATTTGGGCGTATCTCTAGAACGATACATCCACGCAAAAAATCCAACGAGTAGCAATGGCAGACGAGATCCCAATAGTGTCTAAATAACTAGAAAAAGACTGATGCGTCTGATGCAGTCACTGGAAGGAGGGAAAACTTCCTTTCAAGAAGGGCACGCATCAAATTACACCCCGACTTCAAAAATGCCATCTAGTTCTGCAGTACATATAGCGACAATTCTCGGCCAGCCTCAGGCACCCAGCAGTAAACACAATTCCACAAGCGGCGATCATAACCATAACTCCACAAACTGCCACAACACATCAAATAGCGATCCCTGTTTCACAAAAACAGTCTCTCCTACTTGCCTCCGACACTAGGACGTGGATCCCGCATATCATTCAATCATAACATCAATATCCCCCAACGGTATACCCGCAAGCAACCATGATAGGTTTTCCCCATATGTCGATATGTATACAACAACCATCAATCCTTAATGTGTTGGTACAACACACCATAGATCCAACCCCTACACTGTCCCAACCGCAAACCACAGGCGGCCTGATCTCGACAAGATAGTGACCCGCATATTATGGACCTAACACCCAGTTCCTAGTATAATCCGAGTTTAATCCCTTCATGACAACGGATTAACCATTTACCCCATATGCTCAGCAGTATACACGAGCAAGCCTGCATATGGCTCCGCCGACAAGGCAGTACGAAATCCGACAATTTGGTCTGACGCCAAATCTACCACAATATCAGTCGTACATCTCTCCAACGGCCATGCATACCCAGATGTACGCAAGCCCGTGCCAAATACAACAACACCTGGCTTACGACGGGATGTCATACTCATACATGGACAATCTCATGCGAAGCGCCAGCTCTAAATTCAGTCACGAGTTGCTGCAGTACAAGATTTCGCACACGGCGATGATCCCACACATGCCTAAATATAACAGTACTACAGATCTAGATGACCACATTGACAATTATGAATGGACGATGACTTCCCTCAAGATGGATCGTCGCTTCACCTGCACTTATTTTCCTTGCACCCTAACCCGTAATGCTGGCAAGTGGTTCAAATCTCTGAGGCCAGACATCATCTCCAGTTTTGAGCAGCTGAATACCTGTTCCTCAACAATTTCATGCGGTTGAGGAAAGGCAAGGGGGATGCTAACTATGTAATGGCATGCAAGTAGAAAGAAGGGGAATCGATTTGTGAATATTATGACTGGTTGATGATGGTGACCTTGAATGTTCCAGGACATAAAGAGTTCCTGGTAACAAATGCTTTTCCCCAAGGTTTACTCCCGGGGCTTCTATCGAAGAAGATGCAGGGAACTATCCCCAGATCCTGGGATGAACTCAAGATCCGTATTGAAAAATACCTAAGGAAAATTGAAGGGGAAAAGAGAAAGGAGGCCAATATCCCGGGACGACTATCTTGTTTATAGCGATAGGGGTCAACACCCTTACTGAAAACATGTATTCCCTGATTATTAAGTTGAAGAAATAGGTGGTAGGAAAGCGCAGACCTACCTCAAACAAGGCGATATGGATCCCGAATTTTCCCTCAGGAGGACTGTACAAAGAGGCATCATGCAAGGGAATTTGCACGTTGTGTTCGGGAACGAACCCGAATCGGAACTCGAAAGACTCCTTTTCCTCGGGGGTAAGATCTCTTCCTAAAGCGCAAGCAGTAGCCATAGGAAATACGAATCTAAGGTTTGAAGGGTTTTTCTCAAACAAGTAAAAGAGAATGAGGAAAACACCAGAAGGAACCGGGGTTTAATTCCATCAACGAGGCAACGAACCGTCCTCATGATGAAACCACCGAACAACGACGATTTCACCCTGCCAATTACACAAGTTGTCAATAGCAGTGCGCTACATATCTATGAGTATACCAGAACAACTCAGCTACCCCAAGAACGCAGAAGCCTATTGGTCTAAGGGACTTGTTAACATTACCTAACGACCACGTTAAGTGTAACAGAGATGTTACTACCATGGCTGAGACCCGATCTTGGCCTTAGAGAACCAAATTCGGAGCGAAAACTCATTTCTCTTCACAAGGGAAGAACATCCCATGTGATCTCCTCATTAACCCATAACCAATGAGAAAGCTACAAATAGCCCGGGTGACGCCCATAACTGATGTCACCTAGCGGTTAGTTAGCGTGAATAGCTCTCCCAGTAAGAGGCAGTCATGTATCATGCTCACGAGAGACGGTCCCTACGATCTGTTAGTAATAAGTATAAAAGGATCTCATTCGTCTCAAGGATGGGATCCATCTTCTTTTTCAAGAAGATTACCCTAATATACCTCTCTCACCCTAGATTAACTTGATCGTGGAAGCGACGCCCTGGGAGAACACTCAGTCATCCTCTAACGGTTCTTATGTGATTGTTCAACCCTCTCCGCCCGGATGCTTAGATCAGCAGAAACATGATTAGATACCTATGAAAAAGACATAGTGAGTCAGCAAAAAACAAAATGAAAAATAAAACAAAAATAGAATCAACACTTATAGCTTGGGAGAAAGAGACCAACTTCTGGGGCGCTTCCTCAGCTCCAAGGTTCTCCAAAGATAAACTTGTAGACTCAGCAGTTTTCCATTTCCAGTATCCCGGGGCCTTCACTATCAAGTCAACAGTTGATCTTTTGGGAGGAAGAGAGGACGAACTCTTCTCCTTCTTCACCACCAGCTGGTCCTTTGACATGGATATGTCAAGATTATCAAGAGTGAAGGGAGCACTGGAGCGAGTGACTTTGGATCCTATATATAGCAAAAAACTACTATGAATCTTCATCACAAGCGAAAAGAACTAAGGATCCTTACCTGTCGACATGAGGTCAGTGGTAGAAGAGATTTTCTACAGGATGATTTGATTGAATCAGAAGGATCTCTCGGCTTTAGATAAGGCTAATAACTTCTCAATATTCTCTTCAGAATCCTCAGCCACGGGAATGAGCTCTTTGAATTTGAAAGTTGCAAGGTAGCAAACAACATAAGAAGATGTGAATTCCAGGATCCTTGTATTAATATTAAAGAATCCTACCCTTTTTGACGCAAACATCCTGCAGGAGGTCCCCATTGGGAACAAAGTCATGTGTCACAAAGAGGTATCTTCATTTCCATGCTCCATCATTGTGCTTGATTTTCAAGACTAGAGGGGATCTGTGGGATTTGACCTTGAGGAGGAAACGAGAATTCCCAAAGGTTGTGAGATCGTACACGCGGGCTAATTCAGAAAGGATTATATCAAGGCCTTTTGAGTGATTTACTTGGTCGATCCATTGTAGGATCCTCCAGATAATTGCCATGTCATGGATATACGAAATCCCGGTCACCCTATAAAATTCAGAGATGATCCCTGGGAAAGGTTATCTTAAATCCAATGAGAAAGGGTACTCAGGAAAGCACACCCAAGTGGGAGAAACAAAGTCAGGCTGAATGAGAGGATCGAAGGGCCTGAAAACAGTTTCGGGAAGAAAGGCTCCATTGAGTCTTAGAGACTCAATATCATCCTCTCTAAAAGAACACGTCTCCTCATAAGAGAGGATCCCTTGATCGATAAAATCATCATCAGGGAGGGCTAAGATACTTTTACGGGAAACAACCATTTTTCTAACCATACTGAAAGAAATCAAAATGTTGAAATAATTGCCTTCTAATAAATCATCGATACTCGAAAAGTAATATAGGTAAAGAAGGGAAGAACGTGATGAGTAAAGAATGAAGAAACTGATGATGTCTATTTATACTAAGGAATTAAGGCTGATTTGACTATTAATGGCTAGTTATCTGCCTGTTGAAATTCAAAGTTATCTAGCCGTTGAGGGTTAATTCTGAAAATTATCTTTCTCTCTCCCCTTATCTCTTTACTTTAAGCTATTCCTTTAATATTTACGAAACTAACTCTTATATTTTCAGGAATAACTTTGGGTAATTGTTAGGGCCAGGATCCTCAAAATATTCATGATCCTCAAATATCCAGGATCCTCAGCTACCTCAGGATCCCGACTATTACCATTATTATTTTTATTAACATTTATAACAATTATATTTTGTTCATAACTAATACATGTGCAGAGATAGTCAAGGGAAGACCAATTCTCAATGAAGAATCATCTTATCTATGCTAATGACTCAGAATTCTTAGTCAAATAATGTTCGTGAAGCTGGTCATAGAGGGTCCCGAAAATATCGGATATCTTGTTGGCTATTTAGACTATAAATTGACACTTGTATCTCACACATAACACAATGTTTTTTACTCTGAGGTTAATCTACAAATTTATTCACTCATTCCTACTAAAATTCTTTGTAATTATCAGTTTATATTAATAAAATCATCAAGGAAGATGATCATTATCACCTCCTAAGGTTTTGTGCCAGAGATCCTAGCAAGGATCAAGGGCTTTCCTGGTAAATCATTATGTCATTCTCTTTATCATTCACTATTATACAACTCGTGTAACAACGCAAATTTTCAAATAAATTTTTCATTTTAAAATAAAGTGATTTCATTCAACCAATAGTATTTATTCCATGTTTCATATCAAATACATATATAAAATCCCCAAGATCTCAAATAGCAGCAGTGTGTATGCATCATGCCGGCGCCTTCCCACGGTCCTTGCTAGTACCTGAAACACATACATAACAACTTGTAAGCATAAATGCTTAGTGAGTTCCCCAGTATACTACTTACGCATATACGCCTTTCCAGGCCTTGAGATAATCGCCTTCCGGCCCATAATATTTTGCCTTCCGGCCCATAACATATTGCCTTCCGGCCCATAACATATTGCCTTCCGGCCCATAACATATTGCCTTCCGGCCCATAAACATACACAACAATTTATACATTAATCTTACACATATAGCACATATATCATATATCATATCCGACCTTTCAGTCACATAACATATTGCCTTCCGGCCCGTATAACACACATAACACACATAGCAAATACCTTACCATTTATAGCACGTATAACACAAATCATATCCGACCTTCCGGTCACACAGTCAAACCCTTCCGGGTACAGTATAGTGAGAAGACTCACCTCGTGGTAATGAAAACTATCAACTCTTGAAATCACTCGCACTCGATCCGCCGATCTGCAGACTCCCTATAATACCATATACCCTTATTAATACTCTTATCATTCAAGACAACTGACCCTAAGAAATTATATGCAGGTCAACTCTGGCCAACGGTCAACTGGACCGGACTCGTCGAGTGCAAAGGTGACTCGACGAGTCGAGTCGTCCTCTCCAACTTTCCTTGATGTTCCCTTTCTACTCGTCGAGTATCCCCCTTGACTCGACGAGATCCACGTGGAAGAATCGCGGGGCCACCCCGACTCCACTCGCCGAGTCTGAAGAACAACTCGGCGAGTCCCAGTGAATCTTCAAGCTACTCGCCGAGTCTGTTCATTGGACTCGGTGAGTCCATGCCATGCAGTCGATCAACTGCTTCCTGAAATACGTATGGTCCCGAAATACACAATCATGGGACTTTCTGCACATCTAAACATCCTATTACTGGGGTATAAACGTTTGGGTAACAACATAATAATCCATCTAATCACCAAATGGGTTTCATAAACCCTAAATCTGTGTACACATCAAAATAACAGGAATGATCCGAAGTATTACCTGAAAAACGTACTCTCTGTGTCCCCAAACCTCAGAACTCTAATCCCTTGCTGTTCCTTTAGCCAAAACTCCTCTCCTTCTTGCCCAACAATCTCTTCAAAGTGCCAATAGCCTCAAATCTTGCTCTAGATGTCCACAGACGCTTAGGGTTCTTCTCAATCGGCTAAAAGACGGACAATGACGGCATATGGGGCGTTATATACGATCCAAAACCAAACGGCTAGGGTTTCTGCTGAACAGCGTAGACTCGCCGAGTCCATAATGGACTCGTTGAGTCCAGTCGCGAACCCGCGACCCAGTCTGTGGTCCTACTCGGCGAGTCTGGCTCCAACTCGCCGAGTCCCTTCCAAAAATGCCCCAAAAATAGCTTTAAAGCAATACCTGAAATTCCGAGCTGTTACAACTCTCCCCCACTAGAACTAGACTTCGCCCTCGAAGTCTCACTCTGCGAATAACTCTGGATGTTGCTCCCGCATCTCACGCTCCGGCTCCCAAGTCATCTCCGATCCTTTCCGATGTTGCCACTGAACCAACACCAGAGGTACTTCCTTGTTCCGCAGAACCTTGATCTTCTGATCCCTGATAGCTACCGGTCTCTCGGTGTAATTCAGGCTCGCATCCACCTGAATATCCTCTAACAGAACCAATGCCGATTCATCGGCTATACACTTCCTCAACTGTGATACGTGAAAGGTATTGTGAATCTGTCCCAACTCTGCTGGCAACTCCAACCGATAAGCTACCCGACCTACCCTTGCAATTACACGAAATGGACCTATGAACCGGGGCCCCAACTTGCCCCTCTTTCTGAACCGGATCACTCCCTTCCAAGGAGAAACCTTCAGGAGAACAAAGTCGCCAACCTGGAATTCCAGTTCGGACCGGCGTCTGTCCGCATAACTCTTCTGTCGGCTCTAGGCGGTCAATAACCTCTGCCTAACCTGCTGAATCTGCTCTGTCATCTGGAGTACGATCTCTGTATTGCCCATCACTCTCTGTCCCACCTCTCCCCAGCAAATGGGAGTCCGACACCTCCTACCATACAACAACTCAAAAGGTGGCATACGAATGCTCGAATGATGGCTGTTGTTGTAGGAAAATTCAGCCAAGGGTAAATGCGCATCCCAGCTACCCCCGAAGTCTAGCACACACGCCCTAAGCATGTCTTCCAATGTCTGAATCGTCCGCTCGCTCTGACCGTCTGTCTGGGGATGGTATGCGGTACTAAAATGCAGTTTAGTACCCAGCTCCTCATGGAATTTCTTCCAGAACCTGGAAGTGAAGCGTACATCACGGTCTGAAACAATCGAGATCGGCACTCCATGCCGAGATACTACCTCCCTCACGTATAACTCCGCCAACTTCTCCGCTGAGGAACTCTCGCTAATGGCAAGGAAGTGTGCACTCTTCGTCAATCTATCCACAATCACCCAAATTGCATCGACTCCCCTAGCAGTTCTCGACAATTTGGTGATGAAATCCATAGTAATCTGCTCCCACTTCCACTCAGAAATCTCCAAGGGCTGCAACTTACCATGCGGTCTCTAGTGCTCGGCTTTAACCCTACGGCAGGTCAAACACCTCTCAACGAACCATGCGACGTCTCTCTTCATACAAGGCCACCAATATTCCTTCCTCAAGTCCAAATACATCTTCGTAGCACCGGGATGGATCGAGAATTTCGATCTATGAGCCTCCTCCATCAAAGTAGCACGCGTACCGCCCACGAATGGTACCCAAATCCGACCCTGAAACATCAGAAGTCCTCGTCCATCCTTAATGAACTCCGAAATTAACCCAACGACCCGCTCTTTCTTCTGCATCTCGGATCTCACAACCTCGGCCTGTGCCCCACGAATAGCATCTAATACTGGAGACATCACCGTCAATCTCAGACATACGTTTCGCAATGGAGTGCTCTCCGCCCTACGACTCAATGCATCGGCTACCACGTTAGCGTTGCCTGGGTGGTATAGGATCTCACAGTCATAATCCTTAACCACGTCCAACCATCTCCTCTGACGCATATTTAGGTTGGGTTGATCCATCAAATACTTCAAACTCTTATGGTCCGTGTATATAGTACAACGAACCTCGTACAGGTAGTGACGCCAAATCTTGAGAGCGAACACTACTGCCCCCAACTCTATGTCATGCGTGGGATATCTCGCCTCGTGAGGCTTTAATTGCCTCGATGCATAAGCTATCACATGGCCTCTCTGCATCAACACTGCACCCAGTCCCGAAATCGATGCATCGCAATATACAACAAAATCCTCCATCCCCTCCGGGAGGGCTAATACCGGGGCTTCGCACAGTCTCTGACGTAGTGTCTCGAAGGAAGTCTGTTGCTCGGGTCCCCATGAGAATGTAACACCCTTCCGGGTCAATCTGGTGAGCGGTACCGCGATCTTGGAGAAGTTCCTAATAAACCTCCGATAGTACCCCGCCAACCCAAGGAAACTCCTGATCTCGGAAGGTGACTTCGATGCCTCCCAACTCATCACTGCTTCCACCTTGGCCGGATCGACCAATATCCCTGCCTGATTAACAACATGTCCAAGAAATTGGACCTCCCGCAACCAGAAGTCACATTTGGAGAATTTCGCATAAAGCTTCTCCGACCTCAATACCTCAAGGACCTCCCTCAAATGTCCCTCATGCTGCTCTCTAGTTCGCGAATACACTAGGATGTCGTCAATAAATACAATCACAGACCGATCCAGCATCGGCCTCCATACCCTGTTCATGAGGTCCATGAACACTGCCGGGGCATTGGTGAGCCCGAAAGGCATCACCACGAACTCGTAATGCCCATACCGCGTCCTGAATGCTGTCTTCTGGATGTCCTCATCCCGCACTCTTACCTGATGGTACCCTGATCTCAGATCGATCTTGGAAAACCAAGATGCCCCTTGCAACTGATCGAATAGATCATCGATCCTAGGTAATGGATAACGGTTCTTGACCGTCACCTTGTTCAACTCCCGGTAATCAATGCACATCCGGTGTGAACCATCCTTCTTCTTGACGAACAAAATCGGTGCTCCCCACGACGAGCTACTCGGCCGAATAAATCCCTTCCCCAGCAACTCCTGGAGTTGCGAGGACAACTCTTGCATCTCTGGAGGTGCAAAACGATAAGGCACCTTCGCAATAGGCGCAGCCCCCAGAATCAGATCGATACCAAACTCTACTTGCCTCGCAGGAGGTACTCCCGGCAACTCCTCGGAAAAAACATCTGGAAACTCGCGCACCACTGGAACCTCCTCCACTGTCCTCGGTCTCTCGGAAGCCTCCCGCGTATCCATCACATACGCCACAAAACCTCTACATCCCTGCTGTAGGCATTGCCTCGCCCTAGCGGCCGAACAAAAAGCTGATCCCGAACGGGTACCCTCGCCGTATACCGTAAGAACTCCCCCACTAGGGTCTCGTATAGTCACCAGCTGGCGCTCACAGTCAATGACAGTGCTGAATCGGCTCAACCAGTCCATGCCCACGATGACACAGACATCACCCATCGCAATAGGAACTAGGTCAATCGGAAACTCAACCCCGAAAATCTCTAGTACGCATCCCCGAAGAACCTCCGTGGCACAAACCACCCTCTCGGCCGCTATAGAAACGCTCAGAGGCCGACTTAACAGCTCACGACTAATGCTGATATGATGACTAAAAGCTAAAGATACAAAGGATCTACTCGCACCCGAATCAAATAACACTAGAGCAGGCATAGAGTTCACAAGAAAAGTACCTACACATATATTAACATAAGCATAACATTTCGACTTTTAAGTAAATACGTGAATTACAGCATACCTGCCACAACATCGGGCGCAGCGTGGACCTCCTCCGCAGTCAGCTGAAAGGCTCTCGCGCGAGCCCTCGGGGCCTCGACCTTCGCTGGTCGGGTTTCAGTAGTCCTGGTAGTAGGTGTAGATCCCTGACGAAGCTGCGGGCACTCGGCCTTCCGATGGCCTCTCTGGTTGTAGTGAAAGCAAACCATGAACCCCTTAGGACAATCCCTGGCAATGTGTCCCTCCTTGCCACACTTGTAGCAACCACCAGCACGACACGCCCCCTCATGACTTTTGCCGCACTTCCCGCAAGTGCAGCCCTTCTGACCTCCCATCCTCGAATCAGCGGACTTGATCCGCTTAGCTACCGGCTGAGACTGAGCCGGTCGTCGGTCCACCTGCCGAGACTCGGCCTCTTCCCTGGCCTGAGTCTCCAACTCGATCTCGCGCTTCCTGGCGTTCGCCTGAAGCTCAGTGAAAGTACGATAGGTGGAGTTTGACACAAACTCCCGAATATCCCTCCTCAGAATGCCTAAATACCGGCTCATCCGTGACTGCTCTGTAGACACCAGCTCCGGGCAGAACATCACCCTCTCGTGAAACTTCCGTGTGACCACTGCAACGGAATCAGTACCCTGCTTAAGGGTCAAGAAATCCTGAATCAATCATTCCCTCTCCACTGGGGGAACATACTCGTCCCTGAACATCTCAGTAAACCTCTCCCATGTCACCGCTGTAATCTCCGCCAGAGTGAAGTTCGCCGTCACGAACTTCCACCAATCCTTTGCTCCCAGACGGAGCTGGTTCAAGGCGAACCGTACCCTCAGGTGCTCCGGGCATGAGCAAGTGTAGAAGCACCCCTCAATGTCGGCGATCCACCTCATCGCAGCAATTGGATCCTGCGTCCCATCAAACTCAGGGGGTTTCATGTTGCTGAATTCCCGGAACAGCAACGAATCGCCCCCTTGCGGCCTGGCAGCGGCCACAACTGCAGCCTCAGTTAGTGCAGCGTACCGCTCCTCAAACGTCTCCATCAGTGTGGTCTTAATAGACCCAAACATCTCCGGGATCTCAGCCCGGATCGCTGCAGCTACCTCCTCCTGAATCATCTGACGAATATCCTCGTCGCTCACACTGCTTGAACTCGCCCCATGACGTGTGGTAACCATGATGTCTCTGAAATACAACATAAAATTATCAGAGACTCCATCAAGTACAATTGTACTCGATAACGCAACCCTACTCAGTTTCCGATATCCAGGGATTCTTACTTGAGTCTTCCACCGACCCGGTGTCTTCGGTAGTACGGGCCCAATACTACCGACCACACCGTGTCAGTATTCGTCCCAAATCTTCCTCCCCAAACCCCGAATAGTGAGTACTCTACCTCTAGTATGCACTATCTACCTGCACGCTATCGAATATCTCATATAAGCAAACTCCCTAGACTAAGGCATCACAAAACAGGCCATTCTAGTCCTATCATGAATACCTAGTCTTCTTGCATGCATAACAATTCATAATTCAGTGCATAACATAACATTGTAAGGTATTCTAGGGATCTTTACCGTTTGGGCGCTGGCTGATCGTACACACTGCTCCGTTCTTGTTTACCACTTTACCATTTATAAAAATTTATGTCTTTATTATTTTTAAAAGATTTTTCCTCAAATCCTCGGTTTGAGTTCAGTTACACTCGAAGGTACACCCGAATCCCTCAAACCAAGGCTCTGATACCAATTGTAACAACGCAAATTTTCAAATAAATTTGTCATTTTAAAATAAAGTGATTTCATTCAACCAATAGTATTTATTCCATGTTTCATATCAAATACATATATAAAATCCCCAAGATCTCAAATAGCAGCAGTGTGTATGCATCATGCCGGCGCCTTCCCACGGTCCTCGCTAGTACCTGAAACACATACATAACAACTTGTAAGCATAAATGCTTAGTGAGTTCCCCAGTATACTACTTACGCATATACGCCTTTCCAGGCCTTGAGATAATCGCCTTCCGGCCCATAATATTTTGCCTTCCGGCCCATATCATAATGCTTTCCGGCCCATAACGTATTGCCTTCCGGCCCATAACATATTGCCTTCCGGCCCATAAACATACACATCAATTTATACATTAATCTTACACATATAGCACATATATCATATATCATATCCGACCTTTCAGTCACATAACATATTGCCTTCCGGCCCGTATAACACACATAACACACATAGCAAATACCTTACCATTTATAGCACGTATAACACAAATCATATCCGACCTTCCGGTCACACAGTCAAACCCTTCCGGGTACAGTATAGTGAGAAGACTCACCTCGTGGTAATGAAAACTATCAACTCTTGAAATCACTCGCACTCGATCCGCCGATCTGCAGACTCCCTATAATACCATATACCCTTATTAATACTCTTATCATTCAAGACAACTGACCCTAAGAAATTATATGCAGGTCAACTCTGGCCAACGGTCAACTGGACCGGACTCGTCGAGTGCAAAGGTGACTCGACGAGTCGAGTCGTCCTCTCCAACTTTCCTTGATGTTCCCTTTCTACTCGTCGAGTATCCCCCTTGACTCGACGAGATCCACGTGGAAGAATCGCGGGGCCACCCCGACTCCACTCGCTGAGTCTGAAGAACAACTCGGCGAGTCCCAGTGAATCTTCAAGCTACTCGCCGAGTCTGTTCATTGGACTCGGTGAGTCCATGCCATGCAGTCGATCAACTGCTTCCTGAAATACGTATGGTCCCGAAATACACAATCATGGGACTTTCTGCACCTCTAAACATCCTATTACTGGGGTATAAACGTTTGGGTAACAACATAATAATCCATCTAATCACCAAATGGGTTTCATAAACCCTAAATCCGTGTACACATCAAAATAACAGGAATGATCCGAAGTATTACCTGAAAAACGTACTCTCTGTGTCCCCAAACCTCAGAACTCTAATCCCTTGTTGTTCCTTTAGCCAAAACTCCTCTCCTTCTTGCCCAACAATCTCTTCAAAGTGCCAATAGCCTCAAATCTTGCTCTAGATGTCCACAGACGCTTAGGGTTCTTCTCAATCGGCTAAAAGACGGACAATGACGGCATATGGGGCGTTATATACGATCCAAAACCAAACGGCTAGGGTTTCTGCTGAACAGCGTAGACTCGCCGAGTCCATAATGGACTCGTCGAGTCCAGTCGCGAACCCGCGACCCAGTCTGTGGTCCTACACGGCGAGTCTGGCTCCAACTCGCCGAGTCCCTTTCAAAAATGCCCCAAAAATAGCTTTAAAGCAATACCTGAAATTCTAGGCTGTTACAACTCGAACATCACAACCTCTCATTCAATTTGGCTGATTACTACTTGTGCAATTTTTGACCAAAACAACAAGCATTGCACATTACATTATTTTTAGGAAATTAACACGAAATAAAGCTATTTGAAGATAAATGCCTCAAGACTTGATCGTCGGGATGCCCAGGCCATTGATGCTAAGTGGTTGGAGATATGGAGACAAAAGCATGATTGGTTGAACTTGAGACTGAATAAGGAGGCGTAGTGTTATTACAACTGATCAGAGGGCGGCATGTCCAATAATCAAGAACGGTAAAACCATAAGGATCAAAAACAATAGAACAATTATTGTGAGTAGTGAATTTCCTAACAGAAATTCAAGAACGGTAAAACAATAGAGCTCCTATTATTAAAACCACACAAGTCAACCATGCAAGCAAGGAAATATGAAACAACCATAGATTAAAAGGGAGTTGTAAATCACCTCCACGAGGAAGAAAGATAATTTTCTTGTACAAAAGAATGCAAAATATTTCTATCTAACAGGCCTAAACCATAGCTTGGTCATATTATCTAGGGTCTTTTCATCCTCATTCACCCTCAGTTGCTAGCCTTCAGGATCTTGGCTGATATTCATAGACTCACCAGTCAATTTGGCTAAAGTTGCATGCTACCCTACCATATTCCAAGATCCTGCGTTGGCTACGTCTTCATCAAGCTTAACCTTTGCCTCCCAGACAACCACAACAACGCTTATCTTCGCCTCGGTAATCACATCAACAATCTCCGCAGCATGCTCTTCTGCCTTCTCGTCCTTCTCCTTGCTCAAGAGCTCCACCCTCTTCAAGAGATCGTCGTTATTTTCTTTCCATACCTTCTGTTGATCTATAAGAGCTTGTTCAGCCCTCTCAGCCCGATTCCTCAAGTCAGCAGAGATGTGGTTGGAAACCTAAAACACAAAGGGAATCAGGAATAGTGAAAAGAAAACCTGAAAAATGTAAATCACAAAACACATACGGCTTTGGAAAAAGAAACTAGCTTGCTAAGCGCCTCCTCACCTCCAAGGTTTTCAAGGCACAAATCAATAGCTTCAATAGATTTCTCTTCCGAGAACCATGAGTCCTTATTGTCAGGTTGATATGGTACTTCTTTGAAGCGAGGGAGGAGGCAACCTTTCCTTTCTTCACAAGCAACTGGCCACTTAACATTGTTGTGTCAAGATCGAAAAGGGAGAAATGGGCATTGGCATGTGTGGCTTTGGACAGTGGAAATAAAAAAAGAAATCTTTAGGATATTCTAGGATAAAAAAGATAGAATTAATGAAAGATCCTTACCTGAAGTCATGGGGACTGTTTTGGTTAAAAATTACACAAGTGAAACTCAACCAGATTGAATAAGTGGTTGTGGTGTTTGGATTGATTTAAGCAGAAAATTGTAATCAAGACAACACAAGGTTTTACAAGGAAAGTCCTTGATCCTTGCTAGGATCTCCAACAGAAAAAACATGGGAGGTCATAATGATCACCTGCCTTCATGATTTTATTGATTAAAATTATTGATTACAGAGATAAATGTGTAAATGTAAGTAAAAATTTCATGGATGAGCTAATTGTGTGTGTAGTGTGATGAATACATATGTTGTTAATAGTCTAATGCTAATAACAAGAAGTTTGATAATTTTGGGATCCTTCAAGAATAAGCATATGAACGTTATTTGACTCCGAGTTCCAAGTCTTTTACCTATTCAAGATGATTCTTCATTGAGAATAAGTCTTTAGCTGACTATTTCTGCTCATGTGAGAAAAATAAAGTAGAATATAACTGTTATAGATGTTAGGAAATAAACACTAATAATCAGGATCCTGAAGTATGTTTAAGGATCCTAAGGCTTGAGGGAATGCAATTTTGGGATCTTGGCCATAATAATTACCCCCAAGTTATTCCTGTGAAATAATATACGTTAGTTTATCCAATATTTAAAGCTATAATTAAAATCAAAATAAAAAGAGATAAGATTTTAAAGTTTAACGTGTAGGGTAATTTAAACTTCAACGGATAGATTTCTAGCCATTGGAATAGGTCAAATCACCCTTTTAGATCTCTATGATTCCTATATAAATAGGATGTTCAGCTCTTTAGTTTTATCTTACTCCTTTAGCTCTTATTTCTGACGTTCATCACATATAATCGAAGATACTCTTCTTGTTTCCTTTTCTTTTCGTTCCTAATCAATTTTGATTATGGGCAACGCAACTCGATCTCGTGCAAGCATCATTGCTATACCCGATGAGGATTTCCTGGATCAGAAGATCTTGTCTTATGAGGAAACTTATACCTTCATCGATGATGACATCGAGATCTTGAATTCGGCTGAAACTTTTCCCTGTTGGTACCTTTTAGGGCTTTTGATGCTAGGATTAAGCTTGATTTCGTTTATTCTTTGTCTTCCCAAGTATCCTTTCACCCTAAGACTCTCTCACCCCTTCTCCGGAATCATTTATGAATTTTTGGAGATCACTAAAATCTTGTACATTCAAGTCATGCCAATGATTTGGAGGGTCCTCTATTAGATTGATCATTTGAATCTTTCTAGGGATCTTTCCATTGGCATAAACGAGCTAGCCTATATTTATGATCTTACGACTTTTGGGAACTCCCGTTTCCTGTTGAAGGTCAGAACTGATAGATTTCCCCTTGTTTTGAAGTCCAAGCATAATGATGGTACTTGGAATGGAAAATACTTTTTCTTGAAACGCGGCTCCATTCCTGATGGAAATCTTTTACCTCAGCCATGTGTTTAAAAGGGTAGGATTTCATATTTTTATATTGAGGATCCCGACATTCACATTTCTCATGTTGTTTGACTTTTTGCAGGTTTTAAGTTTGACGAGCTAGTTCCTCCCTTTGGAGATACAAAAAACAGTATCAAAATCTTTTTCACTTTGTCTGAATCAGAGAGGTCATTCAAACTCAACCAATTCAATCATCAAGTATGTTCTTCTACCACTGTCTCCATGTCAAAAAGTAAGGATCCTAACTACTTCTTCTTCTTTATTGTACGTAGGATCCTAACTTCTTATGCTCTTTATTGTTCTGCTTAGGATCCAAGAGTACCCATTCTAGTGCCCACTTCAACCTTGCTGACTTGGATATGGAAATATCTAACAGTCAACTGGTGGTGAAGAAAGAGAAGACCTTTTCCTCCATTTCCATCGTGAGAGCCCCCATAGATTTGACCGTGAAAACTCCGACATCCAAGAATAGAAAGAATATAAGTTCCATTGAGTTGAGTTTGGAGAATCTTGGGGCGGAAGATGCACTCTGGAAGTTGATTTCCTTCTCCCAGACTGTAAGAACAAATATCTTTCTTCCCTTTACATTTTTATATCTTTGTATTTCTTATGTCTTTCTTGTTTCAAGTCTCCGACCACATCTTAGCTGAGTTGAGGATCTAGGCTGAAAGAGCAGAACAAGCCCTCAAAGAGCAAGAGAATATATGGAAAGCAACCAATGAGGACCTCCTCAAAAGAATAGAACTTTTAAGCAAGGAGAAGGCCGAGAAAGAAGAGGAGCACACATTGCATATAGAGGAGGTGATCACCGATGTAAAGGTTGGCGTTGTCGTGGCTGTCTGGGAAGCCAAGATCAAACTAGATGAAGACGTGGCCAATTCAAGGTCCTAGAACCTGGCAGGATGGTGTGCCGCTCTTGCCCAACTAATTGGTGAAACTGTTAACACCATTTACGATCCCGAAGGACAGCAACCAAAGGTGAGCGAGGAGGAGAAGACCCTAGGCAATGATGACCAGTCTATGGTCTAGGCCTGCAAAGAATTAGTTTAAATAGTTTTTGGCTTTAAGAGGAGTAAGACAATTTAATTTTTTGTGGGGCATGTGACCCTTATAATCCATGGTTATGCTTACTTTTATATATCTTTCTTTATTTCAATGATTGTTGTGTGATTGTAGCAGTTGGATTTCCGAGGATCTTTCTTTATTTCAATGACATGTTCCTCAAATGTCAAGATCCTTGTATGCCAGGATCCTTGGATCTTCATGTGTCAAGATCCTTGAGCCCCTGCATAGCAAAACTTAGATAGGGGTAGGCATTAGTTTAGCTAACGCCCCTCCGATACTTAAGGTACTAATGCATTCAAGAAGAGTAAATAATAATAATAGTTAAGGTAAAAAATACGTGCACCTTGAGTTTGTTGAAGAGTGATTGATCTTACTTACATATGATATCCTTAAAGTTGTATATTGGTGGCCCTGCATGAAGCGGGATGTGGCTTGGTATGTCAAACGGTGCTTGACCTGCACGAAGGTAAAAGGCCGAGCATCAGAGATCGCACGACAAGATGCAACCGTTGGATATCCGTTGTGGAAATGGGAAAGATATTACGATGGATTTTATCACAAAGCTTCTCAGGACCGCACGAGGAGTGGATTCTATATGGGTCATCGTGAATCGATTGACCAAGAGCGCCCATTTTATTCTGATTCAGGAGAGCATCTCGACCTAGAAGTTGGCTGATATCTATATCAGGGAGATAGTGGCGCGGCACGGGGTGCCAGTATCAGTGATTTCAGACAGAGATGTGTGTTTTACTTCCAGGTTTTGGAAGAAGTTTAATGATGAGTTGGCCACTCGTCTACATTTTGGCACTGCCTTCCACCCGCAGACGGCTGGACAGAGTGAGCGGACCATCCAGACTCTTGAGGATATGTTGCGGGCATGCGTGCTAGATTTCGGTGGTAGTTGGGATACCTATCTTCCTTTAGCTGATTTCTCATACAACAGCAGCTACCACGCGAGTATTGACCGTCCTCCCTTCGAGATGTTGTATGGACGGAGATGCAGGACCCTGATATGTTGGGGAGAGGTTGGCTAAAGGGTCATGGAAAGCACCGAAGTGGTGCTCCAGACGACAGAGAAGATTCAACAGGTCTGGAGCAGGCTTCAGACTGCTCAGAGTCGGCAGAAAAGTTACGCCGACATGCGCCGTTCAGACATGGAATCCCAAGTATGGGATATGGTTCTTCTGAAAGTGTTGCCATGGAAAGGCGTCATCCGATTCAGAAAGCGGGGTAAGTTAGGCCCAAGGTACATCGGGCCATTCAGGGTTGTAGCCCGGGTGGGAAAGGTGGCGTATAGGTTGGATCTATCAGCCGAACTCAGCCAGATCCATAGCACTTTCCACGTCTCTTAGTTGCGGAAGTGTTTGGTGGACGACTCGGTAGTGGTGCCTTTGGAGGATATTTAGGTCGACGGCAGCCTGAATTACATCGAGCGGCCAGTGGAAATCCTCGATAGGAAGTCAAAGGACCTTAGGAACAAAAGGGTGGAACTCGTGAAGGTCCAATGGCAGCACCGGAAGGGTTCGGAGTGGACTTGGGAGCCAGTATAAGAGATGATGGAGCACTACCCTAAGCTGTTTCAGGATCGAGCAGCAGACTTCGAGGACAAAGTCTAAGATAAGTGGGGGAGATTTGTAGCACCTGGTTCCCGGTACGTACTCCTTGCTATTTACATTTTTAAAATAGTGCATTTTGCCTCGGATTCGGTGAGTTGATGGGCCAACTCGCCGAGTAGGAGTGGGATATGGTGCGGGAATTGGACCTTGGACTCGGCGAGTAGATCCTGTTTGGGCAACAACCCTAATCCGGGTGTTTGCACCCTATTCAAACGCTCTAACTTGGCCTCCTTTATCCCTAACACTTCCAGAGAGAGCAATAGAGCGAGACCATAGCCCCCATATTGTTCTTGAGAGTGTTGTTGGCTTTTTGAAGGAGGTTTGGAGCTTAGAAGAAGAAAGAGGTGGTTGAAGAGTGCAAGGAGAGGAGTAGATCCAAACTCTACTTAGGGAGAAGCTTCCATTTAGGTAGAAAAGTCCCTACCTTGATCTTTAGGTCATTAGTTACCATTTTTGTCCCAATTTGGTGTTTTTCAAGCCCTAAACCACCAAAATCCATGTGTTGTGCTTAATGATACGAAAGGACTTCAAATCTAGACTTATTGGATAAATTAGAAGCATAAAGTTCTGTGGTTGAAGTGATTGAGGTCCCCATTGAGTGTATGACCTCATTAAGAGTTTGGTTTTGGCCTTATGAGCTTATAGGGCCATGCATGCACGTAAAGTTTGCAACTTTGCGTGATAAGCATGCTCTAGGAACATGGATCTGTGGTTTTGAAGCGTTGCATGTCTCAGATTTGGCCGATATGGGAAATGGGTCAGAGGGACTCGTCGAGTCCCAAGGAGAAACTCGGCGAGTTCCATGAAGATGGCCTTAGACTCGACGATTTGGACGAACAACTCGGCGAGTCCTATGAAGATTGGCTGGAACTCAGCGAGTTGTTCTTCAAACTCGGAGAGTCGGGTCGCGAGTCGGTTCAATCGTCCCAAGTAATGAGTTAAGGGTGATTCAGTGAGTGGGAAGAAGGACTGGTCGAGTAGGACCGGGTTAATAGGAGAAGGGCTCAGCGAGTCTATGCCGTGACTCGACGGGTCCAGTCAAATGGATGTTGACTTTGACCGAGGAATTGACCTTGGACCTAAGGGTGTTTATGGGTGTCTAACCTATGTTTATGATTTATAGCTGGAGGTTTTGCGATTCAGCAGTCAGGCGCTCAGCAAGCAGATTTCAACAGCTACTTTCGAGGTTAGTTGCCTTCTAGTAGCAGTGGGTCTAAGGCTACAATGTCGGCCCACCAGTAGGAGACGTATGATAGATGATTGTCTTTATGATATCATCTAAGTTTGGTCCTACCTGATATGTGATATGATAGCATGATATGTTGTATGTGATAGTAGTAGAGTTCGTTTGTTAGGACCGAAGATAGTCAGACACCCCAGATATGCCTGACAGTACGTGATGATATGTTTGCATGCTGGCTTGTTAAGTTATATACGTTAGAGGTAGTAGGAGGGGACCAGTCCCCGAGTTCGGTTGATAGGACCGCAGGGTAGTTCAGGCACCCCAGATATGTCTACTAATATGTTATGTTATGATATATGTGATAGTAGCAGTAGGGATGAAATAGTCCTTGGGGATCAGTTGTTAGGGCCGATGGGTAGTCAGCACCCTAGAATGGCTTCACATGGGTAGTCAGCACCCCATAACGGCTTGACACGGGTAGGTCGGCACCCCAGAATGGTCGTACCGGGTAAGTCGGGCACCCCAGAATTGCTTGGAAATATGTATGATATGTGATTGTATGGTATGTGGTATGATGGGGGAACTCACTAAGCTTTGTGCTTACGGTTTTCAGTTTTGGTTTCAGGTACCTCTTCATCGAAGGGGAAGGAGCTGGCGCGGTAGCGGCACATCACACACACGCTTTGTATTCCGCACTATGAGATCTTCCTGGGGATTTGTACTTTGACATTGTTATGTTTTTATAAACTGGTTTCCAGACACGCACATCTTTTATGAAATGATATGATCGGTGAATGTTTTATTTCTAATGTTTTTCTAAGTATGTGCTTTTAAAAATTGAAATTTTTGGCTCGTATTTTTAGGACGTTACAAGTTTGTATGAGAGCCCTGGTTTGAGGGATTGGGACACACCTTCGGGGGTGTCTGCACTCAAATCGAGGGATTAAAATTAATTTGAAAAAGAAAATGTTTTCAAAGAGTTTTTAAGAAGGAACGAAGTGTGTGATGTGTGCGACCGAACAAGCTCAAGTAAGTATTCCCCAAAGTACCCACACAAGCTTATGTTATGTTTATCAGTTTCAGTAGAACAACATGCTAGAATAGGACTAAGGATCTAGGAGTGATGCCTTATTTGCCTACTTTATGTGCTTCTGTGTATGAAATTGCATGCTAGAGTTGAGTAGATAGTAGTAGGATAGCCTGTTAGGGTTATGCTTGATAGTATGAGTTTAGCACTGTATGCTAGTTTAGTCTCTCTCTATGACAACGGAGTTGCTTGAGATTGGTTCCTTTTGTCTGAATGCTGCTTGCTCTGTGCTTCGTGGGACTCTAAGAAATG
This sequence comes from Lactuca saligna, assembly GCF_052625555.1. Lineage (NCBI taxonomy): Eukaryota > Viridiplantae > Streptophyta > Magnoliopsida > Asterales > Asteraceae > Lactuca > Lactuca saligna. Next base: position 122,262,823 of record NC_136425.1, read on the forward strand.
GGAGTTAGCCATTAAGTGAATACGTCACGTCACATGTGATCAGGGTTGAATAATCTTAGAGTGTTGGATTTGGCCCTAGTGCGCAACTCTTGTTTGAGTCTAACCATTGTAGGGACGGTTCTGTTACTCGAAGGTTTATCCGAGCCTCATCATATGTGATGGTATTCAGGTAATGCCTAAGTGGCATTACTCGGAGGCCTTCAGCAGCTGAGGACCGGGTAAGGTGGAGTCATAGATTTCCCTAGGGCAAGCCTAGGATGATTATAGCAGTGATTAAGAGTAGTGTAAGGGATCTGGTGGAGTCGAGGCAGTCCTTGAAGAAGGTACGGATAGATGTGGAAGGTAGTATGGGCCCGTACTACTGGAAGTAGAGGATCCGTACCCAAACCAAGGAAGGCCAAGATAAGACCGGGGAACTTGTAGGAAAGGTAATCCCTCAAGAGGTATCAGAATCAATAACGGGTGTTATTTATGTACTGCAGAATGGTGGTACTACGTCCGAGGCTGACTGTTGGCAGTTCAGGAGAGGGATTAGGTTCGGGATCAGGTTCCGAGCCAGTAGATGAGAGGCTATGCGAGTTCATCACGTCAGAGATCACCAGAGGCATACTTGAGTCGACCCCCATCATCTTTGGTTCGATTAAGGAGGGGATAGTTGAGTTGATGGAGGATCGCCTCAGGGCATTCAGGAGCGACATGGCATCTGGCCAGTCGGGATCTCGCACACTATCCTTTAAGGACTTCAGGGGCAGTGGTGCGCCGGATTTTCATGGGGCAAAGGACCCCATAGCTGCCAGGCGATGGATTGCAAACATTGAGTCTGCACAGTTCACTAGCTTCTACCCTAAGGGGTCGAAGGTGAGGTTTGCAGCAGGGTGTTTACGAGATCGAGCTAGGGATTGTTGGGAGTCTGTTGGTGACTCGTTGGGAGCCTCGACTGTCGAGGCTATGACCTGGTTGGACTTTGTGACCAGGTTCAGGGCAGAGTTTGCACTAGCTGTCGAGCTACAGCAGTTGGCCAAGGAGTTTTTAGATATGAGGAAGACGACGGAGACCGTGGTGGAGATCACCGCCAAGTTCCAGGAGAGGGCATTGTTGGTGCCCCAGTATGCGGGTGATGAGGATATGAGGAGGACCCGCTATCATGATATGCTACGAGCTGATATTCGGGAGCATGTAGTTTTTCAGCTTGCCCTACCCTGGACTTTATGATTGCCAGGGCGAGGGAGAGGGAGATAGATCTAGAGCACATACGAAAGAGGAAGACAGAGGAGGGACAAACAGGAGGGGCTTCGGGGAAGAAGCCCAAGGGATTAGATGTTAGGCCGAAAGGCCAGTCAGGACCGAGCCGCTGCAGGAAATGCAGCAGGCCTCATGAGGGGGCATGTTGACTGGGATTGTCGGGCAGCTATAAGTGCGGCAAGGCGAGGCACTTTAGCAGGGATTGTACCGCCCCTACACCTGTGATACAGACGTCTGAGTTGATGTGTTTTCACTGCAACTAGAGGGGCCACAAGAAGGCCAATTGCCCTCAGTTGACAACACCCATGCCAGTGAAGGCGCCATCTCCAACGACACTGTGGATCACTGATGGCCAGCAGGGAAAGGCAGAGGCTCTAATGGTGAGGAGTCAGACATTTCAGTTGACTACCGAGGAGGCACGCGCCGCACCCGATGTGGTGACGGGTATGATTCTTTCTCTTTATTTCATTCCATCCTGTTATGTTATTGATATGTGTTCTATGTATATGCTATAGGATCGTTCCATGTGAACGGTATCCCTGTTCAAGTGTTGTTTGACTCGGGTGCTACACGATCGTTTGTTTCTCTTGCGCTTAGCAACAAATTTACTAAGTCTTCAGGCATGTTGGATTGCTCTTTAGAGGTAGAGATCGTCGATGATCGATCGGTGCAGACATCAGCGGTGTTCAGAGATTGTGTTATGAGATTATTCGAGGAGCGCTACTTGGTGGATTTGGTTCCCATTCTGTTGCGTGATAACAAGGTGATTGTAGGAATGGATTGGTTGAGCCGTAATGGGGTGGTGATAGATTGCGCACAGCAGCTAGTGCAAATCAGGACCCCAAGTGGGGGAGAGCTAGTGATCCACGACAAAAGGCCACAGCATGGACCCACAGTATGTTCAGCAGCGAGGGGCAGGCGCTACCTTCAACAGGGTTGCGTGGGATATGTTGTGTATGTTGTGGATACCCGGGAGGCGGGTAAGGCAACGGTGAACGAGGTTCTAGTGGTGCGAGACTACGCTGATGTGTTCCTGGAGGAGCATCCTGGAATACCTCCGGAGCGACAGGTAGAGTTCAGGATCGACCTTGTCCCTGGTGCGGCTCCGATAGCCAAGGCACCGTATCGGTTGGCTCCTCCTGAGATGCTGGAGTTGTCTACATAGCTACAGGAGCTGTTAGACAAGGGTTTCATTAGACCGAGCAGTTCACCCTGGGGAGCCCCGATCCTGTTTGTGAAAAAGAAGGACGGGTCGCATCGGATGTGTATATATTACTGGGAGTTGAACAAGGTAACGGTGAAGAACCGTTACCCGCTGCCGAGGATTGACGATCTCTTTGATCACTTACAGGGAGAATCTTGGTTCTCCAAGATCAATTTGCATCCAGGTTATCATCAGATGAGGGTCAGAGAGGAGGATGTGCAGAAGACCGTGTTTCGGACGCGTTATGGCCATTATGAGTTCGTGGTGATGTCGTTCGGGCTCACCAATGCTCCTGCTGCATTCATGGACCTCATGAACCGCGTGTGTAGACCGATGCTGGATCGGTCTGTGATAGTTTTCATTGATGACATCTTGGTTTATTCCAAGACGCAGGAGGAGCACGAGGAGCATCTGAGAGAGGTTTTGGAGACCTTGAGGAGGGAGAGCTTGTACGCCAAGTTCTCCAAATGTGAGTTCTGGTTGCGCGAGGTGCAGTTTCTTGGGCACCTTGTCAACCAGAATGGGATTTCAGTAGACCCGGCCAAGGTGGAGGCCGTGATGAGATGGGAGGTTCTGAAGACTCCTTCTGAGATTCGGTGTTTCCTTGGATTAGCAGGCTACTATCGGAGATTCATTCAGGATTTCTCCAAGATAGTTGTACCCCTGACACGGTTGGCTAGGAAAGTCATGGTCTTTCGATGGGGGCCCGAGCAGCAGGCAACGTTCGAGATTCTGAGGCGGAGATTGTGCGAGGCGCCAATCTTAGCTCTGCCCGAGGGTGTAGAGGATTTTGTGGTTTAATGTGATGCGTCTACCTCAGGTTTAGGTGCGGTATTGATGCAAAGTGGGCATGTCATCACCTACGCTTCGAGGCAGCTGAAGCCTCACGAGGCCAACTAACCGACGCATGATTTAGAGTTGGGGGCGGTGGTCTTCGTCCTCAAGATTTGGCGACATTACCTCTATGGAGTTCGGTGTACGATTTACACGGACCACAATAGTTTGAGGTACCTCATGGATCACCCGGATTTGAACATGAGGCATCATCGATGGCTTGATGTGGTGAAGGATTATGATTGTAAGATCCTTTACCACCCGAGGAAGGCAAATGTGGTGGTCGATGCACTTAGCCGCAAGGCGGTGCTAATCAGGGTTATTTGCATGCGGATGACAGTGGTGACTCCGCTTTTGGAGCGGATTCGAGAGGCCCAGCAGGAGGCCCTGAAGGAGGAACATCAGAAGACTGAGTGCATAGTGGGTTAGGTTTCCTCCTTTGACTATGATAGCAGGGGATTATTGACATTACACCACAGGGTATGGGTGCCATACCTCGGAGGCATGCGCCAGATCTTGATGGAGGAGGCGCACAAATCCCGATTCTCCATTCATCCCGGGGCGACGAAGATGTATAGGGATCTTCGTCTGGACTATTGGTGTCCCTGCATGAAGCGGGATGTGGCTTGGTACGTCGAACGGTGCTTGACCTGCAGGAAGGTCAAGGCCGAGCATTAGAGACCGCACAGAAAGATGCAGCCGTTGTATATCCCGTTGTGGAAATGGGAAGATATTATGATGGATTTTATCACAAAGCTTCCCAGGACCGCGTGAGGAGTGGATTCTATATGGGTCATCGTGGATCGATTGACCAAGAGCGCCCATTTTATTCCGATTCAGGAGAGCATCTCGGCCGAGAAGTTGGCCGATATCTATATCAAGGAGATAGTGGCGCGACACGGGGTGCTGGAATCAATGATTTCAGACAGAGATGTGCGTTTTACTTCCAGGTTTTGGAAGAAGTTTCATGATGAGTTGGGCACTAGTGTGCATTTTAGCATTGCCTTCCACCTGCAGACGGATGGTCAGAGTGAGCGGACCATCCAGACTCTTGAGGATATGTTGCGGGCATGCGTGCTAGATTTCGGTGGTAGTTGGGATACTAGTCTTCCTTTAGCTGATTTCTCATACAACAACAACTACCACACAAGTATTGACCATTCTCCTTTCGAGATGTTGTACGGATGGAGATGCAGGACCCCGATATGTTGGGGAGAGGTTGGCCAGAGGGTCATAGGAAGCACCGAAGTGGTGCTCCAAACGACAGAGAAGATTCAACAGGTCCGGAGCAGGCTTCAGAGTGCTCAGAGTCGGTAGAAAAGTTACGCCGATAAGTGCCGTTCAGACTTGGAATTCCAAGTCGGGGATATGGTTCTTCTGAAAGTGTCTCCATGGAAAGGCGTCATCCGATTCAGAAAGCGGGGTAAGTTAGGCCTAAGGTACATCGGGCCATTCAAGGTTGTAGCCCGGGTGGGAAAGGTGGCGTATAGGTTGGATCTACCAGCCGAGCTCAGCCAGGTCCACAACACTTTCCACATCTCTCAGTTGCGGAAGTTTTTAGTGGACGACTCGACATTGAAGATAGCCTGAATTACATCGAGCGGCCAGTGGCAATCCTCAACAGGAAGTCGAAGGACCTGAGGAACAAAAGGGTGGAACTCGTGAAGGTGCAATGGCAGCACCGGAAGGGTTCGGAGTGGACTTGGGAGCCGGTGGAAGAGATGATGGAGCACTACCCCGAGCTGTTTCAGGATGGAGCAGCAGACTTCGAGGACGAAGTCTAAGATAAGTAGGCGAGATTTGTAGCACCTAGTTCCCGGTACGTACTTCTTGCTATTTACATTTTTAAAATAATGCATTTTGCCTCGGACTCGGTAAGTTGTTGGGCCAAATCACCGAGTAGGAGTGGGATATGGCGCGGGAATTGGACCTTGGACTCGGCGATTTGATCCTGGTTGGGCAACAACCCTAATCCGGGTGTTTACACCCTCTTTAAACGCTCTAAGTTGGCCTCCTTTGTCCCTAACACTTCCAGAGAGCAGTAGAGCGAGACCCTAGCCCCCGTATTGTTATTGAGAGTGTTGTTGGCTTTGTGAAGGAGGTTTGGAGCTTAGAAGAAGAAAGAGGTGGTTGAAGAGTGCAAGGACAGGAGTAGATCCGAACTCTACTCAGGGAGAAGCTTCCATTCAGTTAGAAAAGTCCCTACCTTGAGCTTTAGGTCATTAGTTACCATTTTTGTCCCAATTTGGTGGTTTTCAAGCCCTAAAACACCAAACTCCATGTGTTGTGCTTAATGATCCGAAAGGACTTCAGATCTAGACGTATTGGATGAATTAGAAGCATAAAGTTATGTGGTTGAAGTGATTGAGGTCCCCATTGAGTGTATGACCTCATTAAGAGTTTGGTTTTGGCCTTATGAGCTTATAGGGCCATGCATGCACGTAAAGTTAGCAACTTTACATGATAAGCATGCTCAAGGAACATGGATCTGTGGTTTTGAAGCGTTGCATGTCTCAGATTTGGCCTATATTGGAAATGGGTCATAGGGACTCGGCGAGTCCCAAGGAGAAAGTCGGCAAGTTTCATGACGATGGCCTTAGACTCGGCGAGTTGGATCAACAACTCGGCGAGTCCTATGAATATTTCCTAGAACTCGGTGAGTTGTTCTTCAAACTCGGCAAGTCGAGTCGCAAGTCGGTTCAATCGTCCAAAGTAATGAGTTAAGGGTGATTCAGTGAGTGGGAAGAAAGACTGGTCGAGTAAGACCGAGTTAATAGGAGAAGGACTCGGCGAGTCTATGCCGTGACTCGAAGAGTCCAGTCAAATGGACGTTGAATTTGACGAAGGAGTTGACCTTGGACCAAGGGAGGGTCAGTCTTTTGACCTAAGGGTGTTTATGGGTGTCTAACCTATGTTTATGATTTATAGTCGGAGGTTTTGCGATTTAGCAGTCCGACGCTCACCAAGCAAATTTCAGCAGCTACTTTCGAGGTGATTTGCCTTCCAGTAGCGGTGGGTCTAAGGCCACAATGCCGACCCACCAGTAGGAGACGTATGATAAATGATTGTCTTTGTGATATCATCTAAGTTTGCTACTACCTGATATGTTATATGCTAGCATGATATGTTGTATGTGATAGTAGTAGAGTTCGGTTGTTAGGACCGAAGGGTAGTCAGATACCCTAGATACGCATGACAGTACGTGATGATATGTTTACATGCTGGCTTGTTATGTTATATGCGATAGAGGTAGTAGGAGGGGACCAGTCCCCGAGTTCAGTTGATAGGACCGAAGGGTAGTTCAGGCACCACAGATATGTCTGATAATATGTTATGTTATGATATATGTGATAGTAGCAGTAGGGGTTAAATAGTCCCTGAGGATCGGTTGTTAGGGCAGATGGGTAGTTAGCACCCCAGAATGGCTTGACATGGGTAGTCAGCACCCCATAACGGCTTGACACGGGTAGGTCGGCACCCCAGAATGGTCGTACCGGGTAAGTCGGTCACCCCAGAATTTCCCGGCAATATGTATGATATGTGATTGTATGGTATGTGGTATGATGGGGGAACTCACTAAGCTTTATGCTTACGGTTTTCAGTTTTGGTCTTAGGTACCTCTTCTTCGAAGGGGAAGGAGCTGGCGCGGTAGCGGCACATCACACACACGCTTTGTATTTCGCACTATGAGATCTTCCTAGGGATTTGTACTCTAACATTATTATGTTTTTATGAATTGGTTTCTAGACACGCACATCTTTTATGAAATGATATGATCGGTGAATGTTTTATTTCTAATGTTTTGCTAAGTATGTGTTTTTAAAAACGAAATTTTTGGCTCGTATTTTTGGGACGTTACAGAACTGGGATCCGTTGTCGCATATGATTTCAGTAGAGATCCCGAACCTGGTCAAGATATTGCGTTTAATAAATGAGACTGCCTCTTTGTCTGTTACCTGAACAAAAGTTTTGGCTTCTATCCACTTCAATTATTAGACGATCATCACTAGCATGAAGACTTTTCCTCCAGGAGCTACCGACAATTTGCCCACTATATCCATCCCCCACTTCATGAATGGTCAAGGGGAGACGAAAGGATATAGAGGTTCTACTGGTTGATGTAGGATGTTGCTATGTCTTTGACAAGAATCACATTTTTTAGCATGTAGGAAGGAATCTTTCTTCATGGTTGGCTGGTAGTATCAAGTTCTTAACTCTTTGGAGCATAAGGATCTCCCCCCGGAGTGATTGTCGCAGTCTCCTTCATGTATACCCTTTAGAACTTCTGCAACTTCATGATCTTCTAGGCATCTAAGGTATCAGGTATGGACCTACCATAGATTTTTTATGTAATTTAACTTGGATTATTACAAACCTTGAGACCCTTGTTCTGAATGCTCTGTCACTTTTTTCCTCGTTTGGGATCATGTCATTTTGGTGGTATTCCATAATAGGTTGGATACATGATATTAAGGTTGGGGAAGGATCCTTGATGTTAGGATCCTGATAAGGAAGTTAAGGACCAGGGTCTTTGATTGTAGCGGCGTTGGTAGTTTCCTCGTGACCGTCGGGATCCTTTTGTCTTTTGGCGGGATCCTCAATCGTTGGTATTAACACGTATATTATCAGGATACTGGTTTCTGGCAGAATCCTAAGAGAAGATCCTAAGTTAGCTAAAGCATCTTCTTCATCATTGTCTTCTCTAGGAACTTGGTTTAGGGTGAATTCTTCGAATTCGAAGGTTAAGTTTTTTAGGGTCAGGAAATATAGTGCTAGTCTTTCTCCTTTTACTGCATAGGATCCATTAAAATGGTTACTTGATAATATAGAATCGACAAATACCTGAAGATCCTTGATTTGAAGATCCTTGTCTAACTACAATCCCATGATTAGTGCCTCATATTCTGCTTCATTGTTGGTTGATGCACAACTGATTCCTTGGGGTAGGATCCCCCCTGTGGCGATTTTAGTATGATCCCTAGGCTAGTTTCTTTTTGGTTTGATGCTCCATGTGTGAATAGTGACCCTCTTCCCATGTTTGCTTCTTCTAGAAGTTGTTTGGCTTCTATTTCTAATTCATCTTGTGGATCATCACTATAGTCAGGCACAAAGTCTGCCAATGCTTGAAATGTATATCAGATCTTGGCTCATACTTTATATCATATGTGCTTAGTTTTCATGGACCACTTTGCCATCCTTCGTGACATTTATGGTTTTCTCATAACATTCTTAATGGGATTATTAGTTCTTACATTTATAGGATGTGTTTCAAAATAGTGTCTTAATTTAGTATAACTACTAACGCAATTATAAGTTTTTAAAGGTAGAAGTATGTGGTCTCAGGATCCAAGATACTTTTAATTACATAGTAGATGGGATGTTGGTCCTCGATAAGATCCTTAGCTAAGACTGCACTCACCGCATTTAAGGATACTGAAAGGTAGCGAAGAAGTGGTTCCCCATCTAATGGTTTTACCAATAGGGGTGCTAAACTTAAATATTTTTTAAGTTCCTATAAAGCATCTTCGTGTTCCTTGATCCAGTTGCACCTTTTGTTCTTCTTTAAGATGTCGTAGAAAGGATTGCATCTTTCTGAGGATCTTGAGATGAACCTGTTTAGGGCTTCCACTCTTCCATTTAGTATTTGAATATATTTTTTTCGAGGATGGTGATATTAGATCGAGGATGGCTTTGATTTGCTCTGGGCTTGCTTCAATTCCTCTTATGTGCACCATGTATCTAAGGAACTTGCCTGATCTCATTCCAAAGTGACACTTGGAGGGATTCAACTTCATATTATATTCGTACATTATGTCGAAGGCTTCTTCAAGATCCTTGAGATGATCTTTAGGTTTCTTAGACTTGACCACCATGTCATCCATGTAGACTTCCATGGTGTCCGCCAGTTTCGATTTGAACATCTTATTGACTAGCCTTTGGTATGTTACACTACATTTTTAAGACTAAATGGCATGGTAGTATAACAATAGATACCTTTTGGAGTTATGAATGTTGTATCCTCTTAGTCGGATGGTTCCATCTGGATCTGTTGGAATACCGTTGATGCATCCATGAATGTTAATAATTCATGACCCACTGTCACGTCTATCATGGAGTCTATATGTGGTAACGGGAAAGGGTCCTTGGGACAAGCCTTGTTAAGATCCATGTAATCTATATACATTCTCCAATTACCATTCCTCTTTTGTACCACAACCACATTAGCTAGCCACCTTGGGAATTTAACATCTGTGATCAATCCTGTTTTAAGAATTTTTCTACTTCTTCTTGTATAATTTGGTTTCTCTCTGGTGCGAACTTCCTTCTATTTTGGTGTATTGGTCTGAAAGATGGATCAATATTAAGTTTATGAGTTATTATATTTTTATCTATACCTATCTTGTCCTCTTGCTTCCATGAAAATGTCTTGCTTCTAGCTTTGAGGAAGTTTATATATCATGTTCATATTGTTTCGGCATTGAGGATCCTATGAGAATATTGGCTTCAGGGTCCTCAAGGTTCAAGGGCACTTTCTTTACATTTTGCTCTCTTGTTTCTAGGACATCTCATGCCCGTGCTTTAATTACTATGCTTGTCGTTGTATTGTTGAATATTTCATCAAAGTCTTATAGCATTCTTTGGATTCTTTTTGATCTTCTATGATCTTCACTATCCCCCATGGGGTGGGCATCTTCACACACTGATGATATTGATGGGTTTTAGTATACTACAACATCCTATGATGCACATACAACCCTAAATACCCTGGATCTATGTTTTTACTAATTATACATGCAAATGGATTCCAAGGAATTAAACCTATAACTAGCATGCAATTTAAATTAAATAATACAAGATGCTAGTTAGGATAACATACCTCTTTGTTGTAGCTTGATTCCATGGAGCTTAATAGTCGAGTTCCCCAAGTATGACACCTCAAATGGTTCACACAACACCAACAACAACTTGGAATAACTTGAGAGAAAAGTTCTTATGCTCAAAATCGGCTAGCCCTCTCATATGAATCCTTAGGGCCGATTTCTTGAGCTATGGGTTCTTTATATATTGTGGCTATTAGGGTTACCCCATGTAACTCATGTCCTTCCATATTCTTCATGCTTCATGGGTTACTCCATGAGTTTAGCCCAACATGAAGAACTGTGGATCAGAAGCCCACATATATAAGAATGAATGATTTACACAATCATTCCCCATATATTTAATTAGTGTCTTTTGATCACAAAATTAATTCCAAATTAATTCTTGATCAATTCTAATTAAATAATATCATTTCATATTGATATATTAGAACTTATAATATATTAATAAATCATAAATATCATTTTCTCACAAAAGTCTATCCAAATCGTTCTGATGCCATGCAACCCAAATTGACCATGCCTAGTCGGGTCGAATACATACCATTAATAGCTATGGTCCTACACATCTAATCCAATAGACTCCCTCTTGGATAAGTCTAAAACTATTATTGCGTATGACTCCAAGATCCCGACTAGCAATCGTTGCTCTTAAAAGCTGTTGTCGTACTCTGAACAAATCAATGACGAGTCCATTAGATAAGGGATCATATATTCTTCCATTCTAGATATCATATGGACTAGGGCATGGATTATAATCATTATCTCTGTCCATCTGTTGTTTCCCGGTTTCCAATTTATGACGACCGACTAATTGAACAAATCAAATCAGTACAGGCCCAACCAAGCACTTACCTTTGTCATCACTAAATCATCAAGGGGACCACATATATTGCTTTAATCCCTCTAAGGGTAAAAGGAATGGATAAACTTCGACTCATATGCTTGATCTATATACTTATCAAATCACACACAACAATGAGTTTTATAACACCAACTTACTGGTGCATTTTCACATTATCAATGTGCGCCTAACTTCTAGACTGCAACTAATATCTCTCCGTTTGAAGAATATAAGATATTATCGTCTCATGATCACTCGAGATAAAATCCATGAAGTGAGTCAAATGAGCATGGGTTTAATCCAATACTCGAATCTCATTCCAGGAGCACTCATGAACATTGCAGCTATGTCTAGGCCACCTAGACAAACTGCAGACCCATTCATGACAATCTTGCCTCAATACCTACTTCCAAATTATGATTGACTATGGATGGTTTGAAAACCTAGTTTTTCGGGAAGTCAAAACATGCAAAGAGAACACACAAGAATAATACTAATCCTATATGGCCCCAAGCACCTTTGAGAGTAAATAAAACACCTTTTATTTAAACACCATATTGATTACTCATTATTCATTGTATAATGTTTCTAATAATCAACTTTATACTTGAATCAAAACCAATAGTCATGCCATGCTCCAAGCATGCACGCTATGTTTGTCCAAATAATAGCTATGCCATACTCCAAGTATGCATACTGTGTTTGTCTATGATCCTTAATTTGTGGAATATATCAATTGAACATAATTCCAATGATTCTCATTTCACAATCCCAAACCGTAAATGTAAGAATTCCAGATTCCTACCATTTACTGAAATCTGTTAGATTCTATACTTAAATGCATTGATCCTCTTGTAATGACTTTGCACAAAGTCACAAAGACTTGACAACAGGCATTTACAAAGTATTCCAATGGAGAGAAATTCCATGGAAACTAAGTCTCAAATTCAAAGTACATTGCTTTGAACATCCTCCTTGCATTAAGTTTTTCTAATCTTACACAAACATAATGAATAACTTCCAGCTATGGATATATTTCCACATTCCCATTTTGACTATCACTTCTGAACAAGAGTTGCCTCCTTTCAGAATACGTCAATATGGTCCTTCCAAAAATTTACATCATACTTCCAATTGTCCACGAGCAATCATTATTTGGTGAACCTCAGATTATCCTCGACAATTGCTTAATCATTTTAGTCATATCCAATTCGAGATATTTTCCCCTCTTAATGCCCTAGGCATTTGGAAAATTTAGAAAGGATAAATATTATTATAGTACATGTAATCGATCCTATATCTGAAGCATATGGAAAAGGATTCATGATGTATCACATAAAGACATGATCCTAGACCAGTCTTTTGCTACAATATTTTATATTTTCCATGTTTTCATAATTCAACTATGAAGAAGGATGTTGTAATCATAATCGAATTTTGAGAACGCAATATATATAGAATTTCCTTATGTTGAACCATTCCAACATAAAATTCATATATATATATATATATATATATATATATATGTGTGTGTGTGTGTGTGTGTGTGTGTGTGTGTATCCTTAACTAAAGATGATTAAAATCTCAATCTAAGGTTTTAGAATGGAAATGAAGTATAATTTATTCTCCCTTAATTATAGCAAAACAACTTTTCCCAATTGAAACTTTTGTTTTCTATAATTAACATTGCTAACTTGCAACACTTATCATAATTATCATGCTCCCACTAACATGATAATTATTAGCATAACAATTATGCTCCCACTAGCTTTGACATGTATCCAAAAATCAGCTGGACTTTTAGAAATCAATAATTTATTGACTTTCTTACCAAAGTTCAGATTTCTTATACGAGATGCTTTGATACGACTTTATCATACACCTTTTCTTAGATAACTCATATGTGTGTATAAAAAATTTATAACTATGAAAAGGGATGTCGTAATCATAGTCTTAATTGTTTAGATTTTTTTCATTTCTCACAACTCCATGTTAGTGTGCCGGTTAACCACACACGGTCCACTAACGAATTTGAGAATGCAAACATCACAATTGCTATCTAGTTAAAATGTATTTAGCGAAAGCGCACCTCACCATCATTTTCATGAATCGGAGAGAAACCTTATGACACTTAGATTTTATGGTGTATGTGCTCCTATCCATGTGAATTTTTCATAACCATAATCACAAGAGAAGGTTAGTGACAAATCCAAACTCATATGGAATGAACTTGCTCAACCTTAACTACTTACCATCTGGCAGCACAAGGGCCGACCATTACTTCCAGGTTGTTATGGAAACAATTGAGAGCTCATAGAACTCACAAGCACAGTCAACTTTAACTTGAATGGGCACAGAGATAAAAATATGTCAACACGATAGGTTACAAACGTCAAGTCGTGTTGTTGGGCTTTATAGATTGCGTCTTTTGGGCTCGACTACTTATATTGTTTTGTATTACGGTTTGGGCCTGTCCAACCGTGAGTCTTTTATGCTTTGTATATAAGCCTATGCTTGCATGCATGTTAGGTTAAGGTTTTAGAGATCTGAGAATACGATTTTTCCAGACGACTAAAGGTCTCTTTGATCATTCTTGTAACCTTCCAATCCTCTACAGTTGATGTTCTTAATCGAGCTCTTCTGAGGATTTTGTTTTAATCATTCAACACGTTTGATTCAATCTTGATCTGTTATTTTACTGTGTTTGTATCGTCGTTATTTACTTACTTGTTCAAGATCTAATCGATCTTCACAGATTAAAAGAAACTTTAATCTCTTCAATTGGTATCAGAGCAGGAGGCTGTGTAATCGATACACATCTTTTCTGTGAAAAAGATTTTCATTAGGGTTTTTCCGCAATCATTAATATTTATTGAGCCATCATCTCTTTATTGACGTATCTTGATAATTATTATTTTGCCCTAATCTGCTTTATTACAAGTCTGATCTTTGAACAGGTTTTTCGATCATAATGGACGCAACACAATTAAACGTCATTAATATTTCCAACAACATTGGTTCGACGACAAAGATTCCGATCTTATATACCCACGATTATGAAGTATGGGCACATCATTTCGAAGACTATGTTATTGGATCGGAGGAAAATGGGTATTTGATTTGGGAAGCCATCACAAACGGACCGTTTTCTCATTCTGCAACGTCCAGAATCATTAAAACTCAAAAAGAATACAATGATCTGCTCAAGGACGTGAAAGACATTGCACAAGATGAAAAGGATAAGTTCCAATGCAATATCAAAGCACTAAGATTGATCTGGTTCACCCTTCAGTCCGATACATTCAGATTGGTTAGCTCGTGCACGACGGCGAAGGATGTTTGGGACAGACTTCGCGAACTGTACTCTACAGACGAAGATCTTGAACATTCTATTCAAACTCTGCTTCTATCTGAGTTTGGAGAATTCAGACAAGGGGCTGAAGAATCTGTGACCCAGACGTTCGATCGCTTCAATCATCTTCTAAGCAAGATGATCAAACATGATATCGAAAGTAAGCTCATCGAACAGAAGGTTACATTCTTGAATGGTCTAAGGTCTGAATGGAGAGCAGTAGTTTCCACGGTTAAAGCCCATGAGCAATTTAAATCATACTCTTTGGTGAAACTGGTGGGAATTCACAAGTCTCAAGAGAAAAACGTGGTGCAAGAAAAGAATGTCATTTCCGGTCTCGGTTCGTTGGCTCTCTTGTCAAAAAGTAAAGCCGTTATGGAGGATGAAGACCTCAGCCTGGAAGAATATGATCTCACCTCAGAAGATTATGCCTTGATGGTATCCAATCCCAAAAGGTTCATAAAGAAGAAATTTCCCAGCAACAAAAACCGAAACTGGCAGGGGAGTTATAGCTCTGAAAAGGTGGTTAATGAACCGAAAGCTGAGGAGCACAAGAAGGAACCGAAGGTTGACGGAGACTCTGGGGTGAGCTGTTTCTACTGTGGTGGGAAAAATCATTATGCTAAGGACTGTGCCCTCAAGAAAATGGCTGAAAAAGATGATGGGAACGATGAGGAAGCTGTGTTGCAGAAAAGATTGGATGAGTTGAGAAAGAAGAAGTCTGCTGCTAACCCTCCTAGTAATGCTCTTATAGTGCAGGGTTCTGTTCCAGGTGATGAGTTCGGTAGCACGGAAGTTTGGTCTACCGACTCAGAAGACGAGGAAGTGAGGCAGCCTACTCATGGAAAGGCGTTCGTGTCTAAGGAAGAAGGTAGTGGTGGTAAATGCCTTATGGTGTCTGATGTATCTCAATTGAGGGGATACAACACTGATGGAGGCAATGATGGACAGAATGCAAAGGAGGACATGTGCTTCACAGCCAAACCACTCAGCCAGCAGTTCAATGAGCTTGATGAACTGATAAAGAAGGTACAATCTGTTTTTATTTCATGTAAAGTACCATCATCCTCTTATGAGAAAGAACCAAAAAAATGTCAATACAAGAATATCTCATCTAGATAGTAGCTTAACTCAAACTCGGGTCACAAATTCTAACCTAACTGATCAATTGAGCAGGGCAGCATCGAAGAGTGAGGAGCGGAGAATGTGGATAGAGTTAAAGGAATCGGAATTAGTCAAAGTTAAAGATGAAAACATTTATTTGCAAAGAGACAATTTGAAATTGTTAAAACAACGAAATGTTTTTTGTTTAATTGCTAAACGTCTATATTCTAATATTACTCAGCTTCACTTGGATTGTGAAATAGGCCAAAGGATTCATCGCATGATCTTGCCCTTCCTAGAATTTAAGGAAGATGAAATCGATGCCGAAGCCTATAATTGTGAAAGTGTGATATCGTCTGATGACATAAATCCCACCTACATGTATGGACTGGACAAAATTGAGTCCTTCATTAAATCCAAAGACCACAAGCTCATGCTTAAAAATCTTTTGGATGAAAATGACAGACTTAAACTGAGGACCGAAACCATGCAAAAATTTGACTCTTTAAACGCCAACGTAAGCTCAGAAAACAAAATTGATGTTGAAAATGCATCTGAGCTTAACGAGGATGACAATATGAGTGAAATTTCTGTAGAGGACACGGTTGACTGCTCAGAATTTATTAAAACCGAGCCAGAAAATCACAAGAATCTAATTTCTGAAAATTCAGTAGAATTCGCTCGGTCGTCCCATCATAAGTCCCCAAAATTAGTTGAGAAAGCTGTTGTGTATCAAAAGGTCAGGACTACTCCAAATCAAGTATACAAGGTAACAGGAGTTACCGAACATCAAACAGTTGAACTTTCAGCCATTGTAAACGAAGACAATGCTGATGGCTGTGATGAGTACTTCTGGGAAGCTCCTATTGATAATGCAGACGAAACCATTGGTTTATCTGAAAGAACTTCATGGAAGAGCAAAGGAAGATACATACCCGAACCGTTGAACAAGCCAAATAACTTCAATGAGTCAAGCACCAGTGGTACACAAGATGCTCTTCAGAAGAATGTTCACTCACCAAAAGAAGATATTCCTCCGGCTTCTTCAGATCAAAGTAAAACCGCTGCAGTTCAAAAGGAACCAACCAAGGAGTCAACAAAAACGAAAGAAAATGTTCATCATCAACCTTCTCAGATGCGGAATAGGAAGATAGAAAGGAATAATAGATACAGGAAGAACCTTTCTGAAAGGAAACAATTCTGGCGTTCCCAGAATGCATACTTCACTCATCAAGACAAGAATCTAAAGTATGAAAACATTCCTGCAGGAAAGCTTGAAAGTCACAAAAACCGAAAGCCAAGGTTCGGTTCACAAGAAGATATCAACCGAAGGCAGAAGTTCGGTTCTGAAAAGGATATCAACCAGAACCAAAGGTTCGGTTCCAAAGGTAGCTCCAACAGAACGCAAAGGTTCGGTTCTGAAGACAAAAGAGTACAAAACTCTAAGGTCTGTCCCTCAAATGATCAAAAACAAAAGGGTCACCTAGAGTCTCCTTCTAAGTCTAATTCTTCTCATTCTTCTAATTCTTTCTCACCCTCAGTTTCATCTCGATCTTGTTCTAAATCCGATTCTTATTGTTCTCAAAAATCTCATTCATCAACTGAGCAAAAGTGGAAGCAGAAGGTCAGTAAATCCACATCAGAGACCGAATCTAACTCTACTAATCTTAACAAAATAAAAGTTTACACCATTAAAAGGAAAGATAAAACAACTCTCGTAAAAAGAACTTATCTTGTTGATATCTCTCTCATTGCTCCTGTTTCAATGCAAAGCTCACGTGGACCCAAGAAACTTTGGGTTCCTAAATCTGTCTAAATTTTGCAGGTTATAAGTGACGAGCAGTTCGACGAAGAATGGTACATTGATAGTGGCTGCTCGCGTCACATGACAGGGAGGAAGGAGGAGCTTAGGGAGTACAGATCTCTTGCAAATGGTGGCAACGTCAAGTTCGGAAACAATTCTTTCGGCACCATAAAGGGATACGGGATGATAACCAATGGGGACTTCTCTATAAGGAAGGTGGCTTATGTGGAAGGACTCCAACACAACCTCATTAGTGTATCCCAACTGGTTGGAGGTACAGGTCTCAAAGTCTCTTTCGATGATGAAGGTTCAGAAATCATAGAGAAAAAGTCAAATAAAGTGATTCTCAAGTCAGAGCGAAAGGGTGAAATGTTTCCCTTAAACATGAAACCCATCAAAGGAAACCCAGCTATATGCCTGTTATCAAAAGCGCAATCCGATGAAAGCTGGTTGTGGCACCGAAGATTATCTCATCTTAACTTTAAAGATATCAACCGTCTTGTTACAGGAGGTCATGTAAGGGGCCTTCCACTACTCAAGTTCGACAGGGATCATCTGTGTGCTGCATGCGAAATGGGAAAGCAGAGTCGTCAAAGTCATCCATCTATAATCAACACAAAAGTTGTTGAACCACTAGAATTAATTCATATTAATTTGTGTGGTCCTTCATCTATCGAAAGCCTCGGTGGTAGCAAGTATATTCTTGTTATCATTGATGACTTTTCACGATTTACATGGGTGTTCTTTCTAAAGCTCAAATCTGAAGCGACTCAAAAGCTGAAAGTGTTTATTAAGCAAATTGAAGTACAGCTCAAGAAGGTTGTTCGCAACATCAGAAGCGACAATGGTCTCGAATTCAAGAACAGGGAGTTTGAAGAGTTTCTTGCAGAAAAGGGAATCAATCATAATTTCTCAGCTCCTTACACACCACAACAGAACGGAATAGTCGAAAGACGAAACTGATCCTTGTGTGAAGTTGCCCGAACTATGCTAAGTTTCGCTTCTTTACCTCTTTATTTTTGGGCTGATGCTATTTCTGCTGCTTGTTTTACACAGAACAGGTCATATCTCAACAAAAGGTTCGCTCTCACCCCATATGAGATATTGAACAACAGGAAGCCAAACGTGAAATTTTTTCATGTGTTCGACTCAAGATGTTTCATCTTCAATTCTAAAGAACACCGCAACAAGTTTGATGTCAAAGCTGACGAAGGAATATTTTTGGGTTACTCGCTCACATCCAAGGCATACAGGGTCCTGAATAAAAGTTCCAGAAAAATTGAGGAGACGTACTATGTGACCTTTGACGACAACTATGTCAAGAAGCTGCAGGCTAAAGAAAATAGCACTGGGGAAATCTTTCCTCTAAATGGCATGGTTACAGTCTCGGTTGCTAATTTATTCGAGACATTTCTGGAGCTCTTTGATGAACCAGAGAATGCTTCACTTTCTGAAGCAGGTGCAGCAGATAACAAGGTTGATCACATGGAGCAGATTATCGAAGATGCTGCAAGGAGAATGTATGAAGAAGTATCAATCTCTAACGACTCTCCTTCCAACGAAGCTCAAATCGAGGGGGAGCCAAGTGCTCAAGTCGAGGGGGAGCCAAACGCTCAAGTCCAGGGGGAGCCAAATTCCACAACTTCAACCGAAGAGGTCTCAACACCAGGAAGCTCAGGCCCACTAGAATCACACGAACCTCATATCTTCCAAAGTACACCAACTGAGGTGGAACATGATGATGTGACACTCGGTTATGACAGCCAATCTGAGCTAGACGAAATAATCAATGCTGAATTAGACCCAACCTTTGATCCAAATTACCCCCCTCTTATCAAATGGACCAGAGATCATCCTGTCTCTCAAGTAGTTGGGGATGTATCTGAAAAGGTTCTGACCCGATCACAACTGAAGGCAAAACAAACTTCCTTATTTTCAAAGGTAGAGTTTTGCATGTTCAATTCATTCGTATCCAAAGTTGAACCAAAGACAGTTAACACTGCTCTCGATCACTCTGATTGGGTTCAAGCAATGCAAGATGAGTTGAACGAATTTGAAAGGAACAAAGTCTGGCGCCTAATTCCAACTCCTCCAGAAGCTTCAGTTGTTGGTCTCAAATGGGTTTTTAGGAACAAAATGGACAAGGAAGGTAATGTTATACGGAACAAGGCTCGTCTGGTGGTAAAGGGATATTGTCAGGAGGAAGGGATAGACTATGAAGAGACTTTCGCTCCAGTAGCTCGGCTAGAATCTGTTAGAATATTTCTGGCTTATGCTGCCCACAAGAACTTTGAAGTTTTCCAAATGGACGTCAAGTTTGCATTTCTCAATGGAGAACTTGAAGAAACGGTGTACGTGGAGCAACCTCCTGGGTTCGTGAATGAAAAGCATCCAAATCATTGCTATATTCTGGATAAAGCTGTGTACGGCCTTAAACAAGCTCCGAGAGCCTGGTATGAAACGCTTACAAAATTTTTAAAGATGTCTAAATTCAAACAAGGTTCGGTGGACCCAACCTTCTTTCGCAAAAAGGAAGGTAACCACCTTATGATAGTTCAAATTTATGTCGATGACATCATCTTTGGCTCCACAAATCCATGCTTAACGGTTGAATTCAGAAAGCTGATGGAGACTAAGTTTGAAATGAGCTCAATGGGTCCAATTAACTTTTTCCTTGGTTTAAACATAAGACAGGGACCCGAAGGCATCTTTATTAATCAGGAAGCTTACACGAAGACTCTCCTAGCAAAGTTCGGTATGATGGGAGACTCGAAAGTTAAAGTCCCAATGGCATTCGGCACTAAGCTTACCCCATCTCTAGACAAACCAGCTGTTGCTATCACGCTCTATCGTCAAATGATTGGATCGTTAATGTATCTAACTGCTAGCAGACCTGATATCATGTTTTCTGTGTGTTATTGTGCTCGATTTCAGGCAAATCCTCGTGAACCTCACATGCTTGCAGTGAAGAACATCTTACGATATCTCAAGCGAACCACCTCCCTAGGTCTATGGTATCCATCCAACTCAGGCTTCTTTGTTCAAGCCTATTCTGATGCTGACCTTGGAGGATGTGGACTCGACCGAAAAAGCACAACTGGTGGATGTCAATTTCTTGACGGGAAGTTAGTCAGCTGGCAATCCAAGAAACAGACATGCGTGTCACTGTCTACTGCCGAAGCGGAATATATTGCAGCTGCATCCTGCACATCACAAGTGATTTGGATCCAAAGCCAACTTCGAGACTACAGACTCAATATGAAGAAGATCCCACTATATTGTGACTCTGAAAGTGCAATTAGGATCTGTCATAATCCAGTGCAGCATTCCAAAACCAAACACATAGCACTAAGGTATCACTTCATCAAAAATCACGTGGAAGATGGAAACGTCGAAGTTCACTTCGTAAGAACCACTGATCAACTGGCTGACGTCTTTACAAAAGCTCTTCCTGAAGCATCATTCAATAAAATATTGCAAGGACTTGGTATGATGGAATCTGAATCAGTACCTCACGCTACCTCTTAAACATAAACATAACAATCGAACGTTAGGGTTCGTTTCAACTATCTAACCCACTCATTTCTTCAAAGATAGTTTCTCAATGTTGTGTATTGTATGTACAATTCTGTTTTTACTAGTTTGATTCAAAAAAAAAAAAAAAAACTCTTAACTGAAACCAACCACAGGTTCAGGTTCGGTTTTTCAAAATTTTCTAGAACCGAAACCAACCGAAGGTTCGGGTTCGGTTTTTCAAAATTTTGTAGAACCGAAACCAACCGAAGGTTCGGGTTCGGTTTTTCAAAATTTTCCAGAACCGAAACCAACCGAACGTTCGGGTTCGGTTTTTCAAAATTTTCCAGAACCGAGACCAACCGAAGGTTCGGGTTCGGTTTTTCAAAACTTTTCTCAACCGAAACCAACCATAGGTTCGAGTTAGGTTTATCTCAAAAAATCCAAAAAAAAATTTTGTATTATTATTCGTTTATGTGGATACATTTTATGAACTTCCTAAATGTCCCTAGAAGCATGCTGCTGTATGTGTCTCAAGCCTCATAAGATTTTGAATAAAGGCCTTCATGACCTGGTATACACAAACCTTGTCTTCCCAATAAGGCCACTTCATTTATTCTAATCGTGAGCTACCTCACTCTTTTCTCACTTGAGTTAAGAATTTCCTTCTTGGTCCTTCTTCTCGCAGTAGAGGTACTTTTGTTATCTTACACCATCTCTTATTACTTCTCCACTACACTCATTCCATCATGGTAACCCTTGAGACTCTCAGCACTTACCACTGAGGTTTATGGTTGCACAACATCTGTGTTTATGATCTTAGTTTTGTGACACTACGAACTAAGTGAAACCCAAAATTCAAAACCTAACGAATTGACGGTGAACAATTATATTGTTCAAGCTTTTACTAAAGAATTGATGAAAGTACCATATTAAAATCTCCAGTTTTATGTGATTCCTATGAAAATGTTATTAACCCACAACTTTTCTTCCCCTGGGATCTTATCCTTATCTTTCTTTCTGAGATTTTATTTTTTTTAAACCAGTCGTTTTCAGCCTAATTAAAAGAAGCCTTTCAACATTTCTCTATAAATGGTTGATCGTAATATTAACGGACATTCGTTTTAAAATCCTAAGTTTTTCTTTGTCCTGTGGCATTTAATGCGCGTGGTTCAACAGTAACGGCTTGTCCCTATGAAACGGCGCTTATTGGGCGGCGTGGTCCTAGGAATCTGACACTCTCTCTCCTACGTGATCATCGCCCGTCCCAACTGTCATCAATAAGAGATTTGAAACGATCTTTCTCTCTCTTCCCACCCACTATAAATAGCCCGTTATACCTCCTTTTACCTCTTTACCACTCTCAAAATTTCCAAAACACAAACTCTCCCATACAGTTTCCTGTTCATCATCTTCTTCACACCTGCATCCATGGCTGACTCCTCTTCAGTTCATGCTACATCCCAAATCCTTCCCATTCGCCCACAGCAATGCTTGGTAATTGATCTTAACCCAAAGGCATACGATCCTTACATGTCGCCGGTCATAGAGTGCTTAAAATATTCACAACTCGAACCAGCACTATCCAGAATCGCATCGGTGCCAATGACGGCCCTATCGCAGGTCTACGCGACTGCATATTACGACAAGGCTGTCGACCGAGTATTTTTCGAGATTGGAGACCACAAAACCTCCGTTTCTCGCCCTCGTTTCTGCTCTCTGCTCGGATTTGCTTCTGACTCATCCAGGGTCCATCCGGAGTCCATACAAACTGGTCATATGTATAGCATGTTTTACAACATGGGATACACGGAGGTTCTTACATCCGTTGCCAGATTCAAAAAGTCTTGCTTACCGCCTCAATGGAATGGTTTATTTACAGTCCTGTTCAAGGGACTGTCGGAGAGAAGCTCAGGTTCCGACGGTGCCAGTCGTCTGTTCCTTTCCATTCTTTATGGAGTTTACAATGGGATCAACCTGGATTACGGGTTTGTTCTATGGCAACAACTTCTTCAGAGCCTCTCATCTTCATCCAGACACTCTGAAGTTTCATTGGCCCGTTTCTGGATTCTGATCACTAAATGGGCCATGGACAGATTCGACGTTCCCACTGCTGAAGGTGCATCGATGACTTTTGTTGGTACTTTCCACACCAAGAAGATCATCATCTTAGATGCCTCCAAATTCTCCTTTATTGGCTCTATCCCGGAGTCCATGTATGGTAATGTACCTTCGGACAGCAGGTTGATTCGGAAGCTCAAGGAGCTAACACCTTCTGGTCCAAGGGTTCTGACCCCGGACATGCTCAGATCTATCCACGATGCAGATAAACCACTGAGCAAAGGTAAAAAGGCAGACAAAGGAAAGCAAGCAGCAAAACCTTCAAAGGGGCCTTCTCCTAAGAAGAGGAAACAGACAAAAGCTGCACCTTCCCCCCCACCGAAGAAGAGGAAGACTCAACCAAAGCGAAAGCTTATTATACCCTCATCTTCGAGTGACTCTGAGGGTGAGAGTTCGGATTCTGACGACTCTCAAGGGGATGCATCTTCTCCACGAGGCAATACACCACCTCGATCCCCTACCCCAGAGATTGAAATACCCAAATCCCCAATTCCTTCTCCTCCACAAATCTTTACCACTACCACTGAATCACCCCATGTAGCCGAACCTCCTCAACCCAAAACCCACACAACCGCAACTACCCATATACAACCACCAACCGAAACTACCCATACACAACCACCAACCGAAACTACCCATACACAACCACCAAACGAAACTACCCATACACAACCACCAACCGAAACTACCCACACACAACCACCAACCGAAACTACTCATACAAAACCTACAACCGAAACTACACCTTCACCCACTCAACCTTCTCCTACTAAACCCTCCACACCCCCAACCTCTCCACCCTCTTCATCTCATGGCAATGCCTCTGAGGGTGAAAACCCTTATCTCGGGGGAGAAGACATGATCTTTGATTCGGTCTACTATAGTCCGTTTCAAGTTTAGACTGACGAGGAGGATGATGCACCAGTCACTAAGAAACATCTTAAACAGCTCAACGAGAAGATTGATCTACTTCTCGCCTCCTCGTCCAACCAACAATCAATCCTGTCTGAAGCTGCACTTCAGAAGATTGTTGATGCCTTCACCAGGGCTCAACATGATTCAGCAGCCTCAGCAACTGCTGCAATTCAGGCATCTACCCGAGCATGTGAGGTAGCGACCGAAAAAGTCGATAAACTATTTTCTGATGCCTCTGCTCTACTGCAGTCCATGCAACAAAGTGCAGCTGCCACAAAGGCATCTTTGGAACCGATTGTCCAACAATTGGTCTCCTTTGTCTCATCGGAGTTGCCATCGTTCGCCAATCTCCGTAAAACCATAAGCGATGACAACTCGGCTTTTACAGCCTCCATTGATGCTCGTCTCGTCAAGTTACAAGAAGATCTGACATCCGAGCGTTCTTTAATGGACGATCTGGCATTAAAAACAACTGCTCTTGAGGTCAAGACCACTCAACTCTCTCAATCTCAACAAGAGCTGGAAGATCTTCGCTTTGAACGGGAGGTGGTTAAGACGTGTGTTTCGGATGTCCACGCTGTCATCTCAAACATCCTGGAAGCACATGATCCAATTTTAAACTTTTCGGTGAGGCGATCCCTTGCTGAAAAGCTCTCTCCAGCCATCGATCTACTTAACAAAGTCGAAGGCCTCCCAAGTTTTGTGTCCATTTCGAAACAAGGGGGAGATGAGAAGACAAGTTCAAAACCACCTCCTTCCTCCAAAGCTACTCACGCAACTGAACCATCCTCAACTCATCAAATTTTAAGTTCAGGTGTGAAGAACAAAGGTAAAAATATAACTGAGGACGAAGATGAAGAAGGCGACAAGGAGACCATTGCCGACATTTTGAAACGAAAGAACAGTCGCAAGGATGGTGATGATGCCAGTCGTGAGGCGCGTGAGGCTGCCGAAGCTGAACGCAAGCAAAAAGAAGCCCACGATCTCCTTGAGAGCCGAAAGACTCTCTTCCCTGCCTAGACCAGGGAACGCTTAATCAAAGAGGCCATCGAAACTCCCAGCATCTTATGGCTCGAGCCGGTCATATCGTTCGACTGCAGCAATACTGTCGATTCGTAGTTCGATATGCCGCTGACTCGAAAGGCGTTTATCTTTCACGTCTTCTCTAATATCTTTAATGTCCCTCACCCGAACGCTGAGCTTGACAGGGAGCTCATTGACTTTTATCTGACGGCTGCTCGTCCTCAATTCCTTACATGGAGCGCTCAGAAGATTGTCAACGTTCGGGTGCTAAAACCTTACACTGAGGGACGTTTTATAAACGTTCGGTTCAAACTGATTCGGGGATCTGCAAAATCTGTTCATCTTATCTCTCTGGCAGATCTACCGAATCTAAATCCTCATGATTGGATCGTCCTGTATAATATCCTTTTGACCAATGAAGCTGAATATGGTCCCATTCTAGACCATGTCAAAAGGATGTTAATCTGCTATATCATGGAGGTTGCCCTTATGGATCAGGAGGTCGCCACAGTCTTCAAGAAGAAACCCAAAATTGCTCCTGTGAGATCGGCCAGTGATCTCAATCAAATGCAGCTGGGCAAGATTGACCCAAGACGTAACACAATTATGTTCACTAGAGCGGAAGGACAGAAATGTCTCTTCGCTTTAGCTGATAAGCATCTTTACACCACAACCTGCTTGGAGCATGTGCTATTTACTGTTAAACGGTGTAAAGAGAACTCGGCCGATGATGTTAAGTATTTTGAAGATATGATTAACTGGTACATCCGGTTTAGACAGACCATTCTTTCCATCACCAAGTGTCTGTTTAGTACTGTGAAGAAGGTACCAGTTTCGGCTGCTGGCCCAAGTAATAAATAAAGATCTCGCTCCAAATTGACGCAAAGGGGGAGATTGTTGGGCTTTATAGATTGCGTCTTTTGGGCTCGACTACTTATATTGTTTTGTATTATGGTTTGGGCCTGTCCAACCGTGAGTCTTTTATGCTTTGTATATAAGCCTATGCTTGCATGCATGTTAGGTTAAGGTTTTAGAGATCTGAGAATACGATTTTTCCAGACGACTAAAGGTCTCTTTGATCATTCTTGTAACCTTCCAATCCTCTACAGTTGATGTTCTTAATCGAGCTCTTCTGAGGATTTTGTTTTAATCATTCGACACGTTTGATTCAATCTTGATCTGTTATTTTACTGTGTTTGTATCGTCGTTATTTACTTACTTGTTCAAGATCTAATCGATCTTCACAGATTAAAAGAAACTTTAATCTCTTCACGTGTGCTAGTGATAAACAACATGTTTTATTCTTGATTAGTTCTTGAAACTTTTCAAGATCTTTAAGACTCCCACTGACCTCTTGACATATAAGATTCTCTTGTAAAGAACCATTCCTTGACAAAGAAAATATTCAAGAGTTAGTGCGGATTCTTATCAAGATAAACAGTTCACACAATTTGTCTTTGTTTTATCCAAAACATCACAACTTACTAATTTTAAATGTATAAGAGTAAGAAAACATTTTACTCTACATTTTACAAGTTTTATAAACCTTCTTAAGATATGTCACTCAAGTTACAATCTTGGAGTATGACGCTAAGAATTGTTTTGGAATGATGTATGACTCATCTTCTTGATTTAACCACATCAACAATTCATGACTCCTCTTCTTAGCCATAAGAATGAACTAAGATGTCCTTAGAGGATCAATTGTGATATGGTTTCTTAATCACTAAGATAATCATAAAACATGGTACTAAAGTACTCTCCCATCTTTTTAAATTTGAGAAACTATTATCTTTCTGCCTGATTTGATTCTTCTCGTTCGTTCTACCATACATTGAAACTTTTCCAATGTTTCAGAATTGTACTTCAACTTGTAAGCACAACCATATTTACTAAACTTTAGTAAATCATGACAAATAGCCTTATCGTTCTTTGTGGTGGACCTGATCAGCGCATAACCAAGTGTACCCGATCTTCTAGTCCTTCACTTGACTCACATATACATGTGAACAATGAATTAATCTTAATTTCCCAAAGATGAAAATTCTCATTCATCACACAACACAAGTTGCATGATCCCAAGTTTCTATCCAACTGAAACTTGGTTGATGAGAATCTTTCCGTATTTGGTAAATTATGACACTACCACAAACGAAAGAATCAAATCCATTTTCAAATGTTGCTATCAATGGAATCATATAAACAACAATTTTCACAAATGCCATTGTAAGGAAATTTAAAATAAATAAAATCAAAACTTTTCTTTTATTTAAAACTTGCGGGAAAAACTTATCCTTACAATGCAAATACAAATGAAAACTATGGTGTTATCTATTCCTAATCAATCTATCATAACTCTTAAGCAGTAGCTCAAAATTCTGATCTTTGTATTATGCGATCGAAATCCATCTCCTCGCGATCAAAATCAGCTTACTCTTCTTTTAAGCTTCCTCTCTTCGATTTTACAAAACATCACAATGTGACCTAGTCACATCATGTAACAAAAATCTCCAAATAGGAACTTAATAGAGTTAGATAGTGGACATACCCGAAGTAGAATCCAACTTTTTGACTTGACCAACCTTATGATCTTTTAGATAAATAGGGAAGCTTTGCAACCAATTCCCTTTCCTTTGGAAATTAAAAGATATGAACTCTTTGGGAATGGTAAACGGGACTATCTCATACATAGCCTTTCTCTTTACCATTTGGTCAACCGAGTTAACTATAGTTGATCCCTTTCCATTGGGAAGACAAAGCTTTTCTGGATTTCCAATGTCACCATTGTCAATGTCCATGGAAGTTTGGGAAGTCGGTCTTCCAATCAAATTTTCTTTACCAGTGCTCCAAATCATTGCTAATTTAGCAGCCTCAAGCAAATAGGTAAGATCATTAAGGGTCATGTCATGGTCTGTCATATAGTAGTCCTAAAGGAACTCACTATGTGACTTGGAAAGTGATTGAAGAACCTAGTCAACAACCAACTTCCGCAAGACTTTGACACCCAACTCACCCGACTTGTCAATATATGTGACTTCATCTCCAAGATGTGAGGACACATAGATGTTGCTTGCCAATAGGGCTTGAGTGACCATGAACTATTCAAGAACGTGTACGTTGGGGAGAATAATAGGAGGAGGTGGAGGAATTGAAGTATGATTTCCATGATCCAACCATGGGACATCATCTTTATTAGGAAAGCTTGTTCCAAGGGATTTGGGAATATCATAGTTGTTTGAACCAGACATCTACAATGGGAGATATTCAATTTAGTTGATTTAAGTCCTTAATATAACCCCCAATAAGAAATATTAAGGCTAGGACCCGGCACAATATTTTACAACTTGGAAGAGGGATGTTGTAATCCAAGCTATAAAATATTTGAAGGTAGGCGAATGCCGATTCACCAATTTCCACCATGAAAAACGAAATAGGTATTAGGTTTAATTGGTTCGAAACTCCTAGATCTTTTGAGATTCATTGAACTATTCAATGGCATGTTTAAACCTCGATTGTGCGCTCTTAGGTTTGTGACTGGGATGCCGAGGATCATAAACAAGGTGTGAATAACCATGCAAATTGACTTGGTACCCTTAATATTTATCACCTAATCGATGTGTCGGTTACCCATAAACACTTAACCGATCTATGATAAACATTAAGTCACTCTTTGCCACTCTTACTAGTCCATGTTAGTGTGTCGGTTACCCACACACACTTTGTCACACCCCAAAACCAGAACGGCGGAAACGTTCAGGGGTGGAGGACGTCATGTACAGTATCACAACGCAGAATAACAGTAAACAAGAAAACAACATCATCCATTGCATTAACAATATAATTTAACACAAGTGTTTTCTGTATAGTTTATAAGACACCAAAAATGTAAATCAAAATAAATGATGATTCTTGAACGTGCTCCATCTTCTCAAAGGCTGGCATCGGTACCTGTCTATTGATGACATGAGAATTCAAGTTATTTTGAAAGAGTTTATCAGCTTTAAATTTGGTGAGTTCATAAGTATTTTAGTGTCATTGTTTGCATTAAAATGTTTGTAATAGTGTTTGAAGTATGAATTTGTACGTTTGTAGTAAAAGTATGTGAATGTTTATAAATGTTTATAACTCCTAGAAAATCATATATTTCCTACTAAAAATAGCCTTCCACCAAGGCATGACTGTTTTATATGTTTGTTTCTTGTAAAAGTGTATAATTTTCCCATGTGTAACTATCATTATCAAAATATAGTTTATACATTATCATTTATGTGAAATGATCACAAAGTGAATGCAAAGGGGAAATTAATGTAGTACTGTAGTGTTGTATTATGGGAACTAGTGTTGTACTAACTACCTTAAACCGGATTTATATCAAGGTATTATGTGATTGATTATACCATACTATTGACTATAAACACGATGATGAAATACGTCAGAAGTAATCACATTTGGCACCCGTAGACCAACAGGTCCCACTGTAGCTAGCAGTAAAAGTGTTGGATAGTTAATCCATTCTATATCTATACGCAAACTCACGCTCTCCCTCCAGGAGATTCTGGCTACAAATCGGGCTATGGCAGTGATGACATGCCCCGAAACAGTGGCTCACATTTATTTTATCGTACACTTGTATATGTAATGTATGTACTAGTGTAGTGAATGTATTGTTTCTCATCATAGTATAGTTGTATAGTTTATCATCATAGTATAGTTGTATAGACTCTCATCACAGTGTAGTTATATAATTTCTCATAATAGTAAGTGTTGACTCATGAATGAACTGACTCTTTGTATGCTTCATTGAACTAGAAGTAACGAGTAGTATATCCCTAAACTACACCTATTATAGTTTACTAGTAGAATCATTTGTATGACAGAATGTATTTAACTGAGGTAAAGTCCTTTATATCTAAACATATATACATAATATATAACTACGGATCCAATGAAACTCAGACAAACAACACGGTACTCTAAGTCCACAACCAAACAAGGAACATGAATTAAAGTGAGTTGTCAGTCCTAAGTCCTTCAATCCTTACTTATGTAACTATATATGTAATATACATGGTTTTAACAATATCTAACTTTTGAAAACTATAAAAAGGAAAGGTTTGATATATAAAAGAGAGTTTGGTAAAGAGTTTAACATGTAAAATAGTTTGATATGCAGTTTGAAGTCATTTGTTTGGTAAAACAATTTGAAAGTATAGTTAATCCATCGATTGATAGTTATTAATCACATGTGATTGATATAATAACTATGATATTCAACTTGCATCCCCCCCCCCATAAAAGCATTTAATATCATTTAAAAGGTTGATTAAGGGGTATGAACTCACCTGTAGTGAGTGGTTTGGATGAAAGTGTTGGATAAGGTGCTAGGTGTCAAGTGAAGACTTGAACAGACACACTGATCCTATTTAACATATAAAACACACACACACACACACACATATATATATATATGTATCTAATTAGTGATTTTAACACTAATTAAGCAAATAAAGACACCCTATAACATGGAAAACACTATGATTCAAGTGTTATAAGATCATAGTGTTGCATATAAGGGTTGTATGGATTTGCTATTGAGTTCATGGCCCAAGGCCAACTCTCCATGAGTTTACGGCCTAGGGTTTGCGGCCATTATGGATTTACGATCGTAAACCCATGGTGTCTTGTACCAAATCGATGTTTAAGGTCTTAGCTCAAAGGGAAGGTGTTTTAGGCCGAGTTCCAAGCCTTAGGAAGGAATGTAGGGCAACTTTGCACCCTTTATTAGAGTTTACGGCCAAGGTAGATTACCTTGGCCGTAAACTCCCTTGGTTGTTTGATCTTCGATGTTTTCAAGCCCGTAACTCATTATACTATCTTATAAACATGAAAAGGGGGTAAGGACTTACAGTTTGAAGGCTAAGAAGGGGAGTTTTCGGCCCAAAAGACACAAGTGTTCTTGGTGTTCTTGAGGATCTTGAAGATCTAAGCATAAAAGATGGAATTATGGGTGGATTCAAAGATGAATCAAGTAGAAATGATGTAATCAACAAAAAGATGGAAGAGTCTGCTTACATTAGTGAAGATTGGAAGAAAACTTGAAGATCCTTGGGAGAGATTCCGAGTTTTCTAGCTTAGAAGGTGAACAATGGAAGGAAAATGACCAAAAGTCATATATATACAAGTGGTTCACGGCCATTTGGAGTTTACGGTCGTAAACCCAAGTGTCTTGCCGTAAACTCCTCTTTTGATGGTCCAAGGTTTGTTTGATAGGTTACAAGTTCAAATCACACACTCATTCTCTTAATCCATTGATGTATTAAAGCTTAGAATGCTCAAACGGACACCAAACGTGATAAAAGTTAGCAGAAGTACGTTTGACTAGATTGAAATGTAGGGTTTGTATAAATAGAAATTTTGGGTTGTCACATCATCCCCCCGTTAGAGAGAATTTTGTCTTGGAATTAGAGTTTAAGCAATAACTAGTTACAATTAACTAAGCGAAAAGTTTAGGATATTTCAGTTTCATTTGATCCTCTCACTCCCAAGTGAATTTTGGTCCTCGCTTGGCGTTCCAACGAACCTTCATTATCGGGATACGACTTTGCTTCGTTTTCTTGACCTCTCGGTCCATGATCTCTACAGGTTCCTCCATGAAGTTGAGGCTCTCGTTGATCTCGATCTCGTCGAGTAGGATTACAAGAGTCTCATAAGATAGACACTTTTTCAAGTTCGAGACGTGGAAAGTAGAATGTACGTTACTAAGTTTGCGGGGTAGGTTGAGTTTGTAAGCTACAGGGCCGATTCTAGCGAGAATCTCGAAAGTCCCTATGTATCTTCGATTGAGTTTCCCATGCTTTCCAAAGCGTATCAAACCCTTACTAGGTGATACTTTCAAAAGAACGCGGTCTCCCACCTGGAATTCCAAAGGTTTCCTTTGTTTATCTGCGTAGCTTTTCTGTCGGTCTCTAGAGGCTTTCAATCGTTCACAAATCTTAACGATCTTGTTTGTCGTTTCTCGAATGATCTTCGGACCTGTGAGAGTGCTGTCAGGAACTCGTCCTTTAGCTAACTGGGTGTCACCCACCTCAGCCCAGTACAGAGGAGATCTGCACTTCCGGCCATAGAGGGCTTCAAATGGAGCAACCTTGATGCTCGTGTGATAAATATTGTTGTAAGAAAACTCTACAAGGGGTAAATTAGTATCTCATTCTTTCCCAAAGTCGATCACACAGGCTCACAACATATCTCCCAGTGTTTGGATGGTTCTCTCACTTTGTCCGTCGGTCTGAGAATGGTAGGTTGTACTCTTGTCTAGCCTGGTTCCAACGGAACTTTGTAGTTACTACCAGAACCTTGAAGTGAATCTACTATCTCTATCGGAGATAATAGATATAGGAAAACCATGCAGTCGTACAATTTCCCGAATGTATGTTATTGTAAGCTTCTCCATCTTGTCAGTTTCTTTGATAGGCAGGAAGTGTGCAGACTTGGTCAATCTATCGATGATGACCCAAATGGTATCAAGTCCACCCGTTGTCTTGGGCAACTTGGTTATGAAATCCATAGTGATCCGCTCCCACTTCCATTCTGGTATCTCGGGTTGTTGTAGTAAACCGGAGGGTTTCTGGTATTCGACCTTGACCTTAGTGCAAGTAAGACATTTACTTACAAAGGTAGCAATATCTGCTTTCATGTTAGGCCACCAGTATAACGTTTTAAGATCCAAATACATCTTATCTGAACCTGAGTGGACGGAATATCGAGTGTTGTGCACTTCATTCATGACTAAGTCTCTGAAGCCACTGTGTTTCGGTGTCTAGATCCGGTCCATGAGATATAAGGCTCTGCCACCCTTGACTTCTAAGTTCTTATCGATTCCTCAAATGGATTCACCCGCCACATTCTCATGTTTCAAGGACTCGAGTTGAGCCTTCTAAATTTGTGTGGACAGATGTGAATGGATAGTCATGGACAATGATTTGAGCCTTCGACGAGAATATTCTTTCCAACTTAGGGCGTCTGCTACTACATTGGCTTTACCCAGATGATAACGAATTTCGCATTCGTATTCATTGACTAGCTCGACCCACTGTCGTTCTCTCATGTTGAGCTCCTTCTGATCGAATATATGCTGTAAACTCTTGTGTTATGTAAAGATAGTGCTTTTCGTACCATATAAACAGTGTCTCCAGATCTTCAGAGCAAATACAACTGCTCCTAGTTGAAGGACATTGTGTGTTGTAGTTGACTTCGTGTGCTTTAGTTGTCTCAAGGAATAGGCGATGACCTTACCTCGTTGCATCAGAACACAGCCGAGCCCCTTCGGGTAGGGAGAGTATCGGTGCGGTGCATAAGGCTCGCTTCGGCATTTGAAATGCTTTTTCTTGCTTCTCTTCCCAGTCAAAGGTCGTGCCTTTCTGGATCATTGTTGTAAGAGTGTGACAACCCGAAGTTCATTTTAACATTTGTAACCCTTTCCGTTAATAAATTCGTCGTTTTTGAATTCATTTCCGTTTACGTTATTAAATTAAGTTATAAATTTGAGATTTCTATTAAAACTTAATGGGTGTCCAAACGCATTTAGAACTCATAATAACACCCCATTTTAGTAATCGGAAAAATTCTAGCATCGACCATATCGGGTTACGCCAACTTGCTCGGGTGCGACCAAAAGCCACATCAAACGTTGGTATCGGGTAGAATTCCATCGTGTCCCGAACTTAGAACATATTTAAAGCCCAAAAGACTTCATTTTGAAGCTTTTTCACTCTCTCACTACTCATTCTCTAACCTCTCTCCTTAAATCCAAGCTTTAGGTCCAAAATCATCAAATTAAAGCTCCAAATCATCAAGGAAACTACCCTAAGTCATAGATTAGCATTCTTAGCCATCAAATTTGTGTTTAATCTATGAAAAAAAGACCATGTTCATGTGTTTACGGCCCTGGAACACTCTTGGGCAGTGAACACACATAGATGGGGTTTTTGAGCCTTAAAACACTTCCAAACCACCTTTGGAGCTTAGATATGGCTTAATGGCTTAATGGATTGGACTTAGAACACCTTGAACTTAACTTTTGGGGAGTAAACATGAGTTTACTGTCCAAGAACATGCTTGGGCCGTAAACTCATTATCATGGGTAGTAAACTCAATTTCAAGTGTTTAAATGCCACTTAAACACACCAATAGCATTGGATTAAAGTCTAGAACCAACCACAGTCGATTTAGGATCCTTAAACATGATGAAAACCTTCCCTTTAGGAGTTCACGGCCATAAACCCCCCATGAATGGGTTCCTGGGCTGTAAACTCACATACACAAGTCAAATGATGCCCTAAATTCATTCTAAGGCTTTTAAAATTGGTTTGAATAACATGTGATTGATCTAGGGCCACCAAATCTTGAAAGGAATGGACATATAGGAGCTTACGGCCATAAAATCCACTTGGTAATGTCCTTGATGATTAAATCCATTCTTATGCCTTAGATTTAATCATATCAACCTTCCCCAAGTGATATTTGACCATTTAGCAACATAAAACGCCTCATCCATGAGTTCACGGCTGTGAACTCATGTGGAATTGGTCTTAGGGCCGAGAACTCCATAAGGAGTTTACTCTTGAAGAGTAAACACATTATCCAAATCCCTATACGTCCGTAGATGTCACCCGGGTCACTCCAAACACTTGATTTGAAGTGTTTTCGCATCTTGGAGTGCATAATCATATCTAATTAGTGATTTAAAGTCTAATTAGATACATTTGTATATCATTTCATATTATATAGGAACCTCACGCATTATCAAGCCCCAAACCAACACTTAGCATTCAATTTGTCATGTTTTCTCGCCTAGTGAACTCATACCCCTACCCTTTTTCAATGTTTTTCACTGTTTTCAAGGGGGAATACAAGCAAAGTACAAGGAATACTTGTACTCAAAACTTGTTTTACATGTGTTATTTTCATGCTTCATATGCTTTTAACACTAACAGTCGTAACAAACAACCATTTGAACTTGCAGAACACATTATCGTATTATTTGTGAAAAACATTATAAAATGTTGTATTTTATATTTTCACAAATGGTTTTCCACATTATAATAGTTAAAAGCATAACCTTTGAACATTGAACATGAAACCTAGTACATTGTTTTGTCCTCGGTAACACTCCACAGAGATACCGGAGTGGAGGATCATCGTTTGTAATAGAATCTTTCTGTATCATTACTAGTAAACTTGTTATTCCTATAAATTGGAGACACGTCCTCGGGAACACTCCACAGAGATACGCAAGCGGAGGACCGCTTCTGTAACCAGAATCTCTTAGATAGGGAGCGTGACTTGAGTGTATAGATTTATACGGGGCTGACTATCCCGCACCTGGCTGCAAGCTACAGCCGAACATAAAGGTTCAAGGGTGACGAAAGTCATTAAGTGATTTGGACTACTTATTACCATATCTAGTTTATCGTATGGTTATGGAACTAGCTTACTTTGTACTTATTAGTTTTATATACGTGTTAAAACTAATACTTTTCACATGGATAATCAAGTATTCAGTATACATCTTTTACATTACATTTCAGATTGGTAACCAGCTTTTAGGAAAATATGGGATTTTCCTGGGATAATAGTTGTTAATAACCAGAATCGTGTAACAAAACAGATGACTAAACTTTACATATAATAAAATATGGGATTTTCTTGGATACATAACTTTTTCAGAAACCGAAAGGGAACTTGTACATTTTCAGAAAACAAACCACTTATGAACTCACCGGCTTTATGTTGATTTTCAAACTGCTTGTATTCTCAGGTCCACATTAGACAGGTACCCGATGATCCTTTTGGCGAAGACGGAGTACGTAGAAGACAAGTCTTACATATGTTTATATATATACATATGTATCACACTTGTAAAACACTTGGCTTTCAAACAAATGTAAATTCTCGTATGTAATGTAATGGGTTTTTACTTTGCTTACTATGTACATTGGTTATGATATTCAACATGAAGTCACCTCCGCCCCGGAACGTAACGTTTCCGCCCTAGGTTTTGGGGTGTGACAAAGAGGTTTCGCGATTCGCGAGAAGTTCTGTATGAATATGCGATAGTAGCCAGTGAGACCTAGAAATTGATGAATTTCTGTAGGCGTCTTCGTTGCTGACTAGTTCTCAATGGCTTTAATTTTGGAAGGGTCCATGTGGATTCCTTCTTCGCTAACCACGTGTCCTAAGAATTTGACTCTTCGGATCCAAAACTCACATTTAGAGACCTTCGCTTAGAGCTTCTCCGATCGTAAGGTTCCTAGGACTTGTCGCAGATGATTGTCATGCTCCTCCTTACTTCGAGAGTACATCAGTATGTCGTCAATGAAGAAGATGATGAACTAATCCAAGTAAGGACGACATACTATATTCATTAAGTCCATGAATACTGCGGGCGCATTAGTCAATCCGAATGCCATCACCACGAACTCGTAGTGTCCGTAACGAGTTCGGAAGGCCGTCTTAGGGACACCCTCCTCTAGCACTCGTAACTGTTGATATTCGGATCTTAGATCAATCTTGGAAAAGTAATTCGCCCCTTGCAGTTGGTCAAACAAATCGTCTATGAGAGGAAGAGGGTAACGATTTTTGACAGTAAGTTTGTTGAGTTCTCTGTAGTCAATACACATACGGAATGATCCGTCTATCTTCTTAACGAACAAGATTGGTGCTCCCCATTGTGAGAAACTAGGTCTGACAAATCCCTTGTTGAGCAATTCGTTAAGTTGACCGGATAGTTCCTGCATCTCACCTGGTGCTAATTGGTAGGTCGATTTGGCTACTAGGGTAGCTCCTGGGACTAAGTCGATTCTGAACTTGACTTGTCGTTGCGGAGGTAATCCGGGTAGTTCTTCTGGAAAGATGTCGGGAAATTCGCTCACTACCAGGATGTTCTTTAGTTCTTTCATTTCTAGGCTCGTATCGATAACGTGAGCAAGGAATGCATGATATTCCTTACGTAAGTACTTATGTTCTTGAATACTTGAGATGATACGAAGACTCTGTTGGATAAGGTGTCTAAGTCCATAACTATTTCTGGTATGTACTTGACCCGACCCGGCATGGTCCATTTGGGTTGCATGGCACCATGCAATTGGATAGACTAAATGAGAGTAATAACACTTGGAGATTATTAATATATTATAATTTCTAATATATTAATAATATTATTTGATTAGTTTGATCAAGAATTAATTTAGAATTAATTAAGTGATCAAAAGATAACTAATTAAATATATGGGTTGATTATGTAAATCATCCATATCTTGTATAGTGGGCTAAAAGGCTCCATGGACTATCAAGTTGGGTTCCACCCATAGGATGCTCCATGGATGCTCCATGGGAGTTACAAACCCATGGGTCATGGAAATGAAGAGTCATGACACATTAGGGTTTAACCCTAGATGTGTCAACACTATATAAGTAACATTTTCTCCACCCAAAATCGGCTACACTAAGAAATAAGAGGGCTTGGCCGACTTTGAAGAGTGTGTGTTCTCTCATAAGTTCTTCCAAGAGCATTTGGTGTTGTGTGAAGCATTTGAGGCATCACACTTGGGGTGCTAGGCTCACAAGGTTTCAAGGAACACAAACAACAACAAGGTAAGTTATTCTATCTATACTTTAAGTTAAAATTGTTCCCCATGTATGCTAGATAGGAATATAACCTTGGAATTCAACTTTGCATGCAATTAGACAAACATATATCCAAGGTTATTAGGGTTGCATGTACACTTAGGAAGTGTTAGAATGCTCAAAACCCATCAGTGGTATCAGAGCCTAGGCTTGTTTGTTCTTATTTGTGCTTAAAAGTTGAAAACAGAATCATAAATTTTGCTGTCTGCGAATGGACTCGTCGAGTCTATAGGGGGGACTCGTCGAGTCCATGAGTATCTTCAACCAACTCGGCGAGTCAGTTTATGCACTCGGCGAGTAGGTTCGACTGAGTGCAGATTTTCGATTCAGTTGCTGGAAAATGAATTAGAAACATTACCCTAAACTGTTTTGGTAATTGAAAACTTGTTTTTTTTTGTGGTGTAATGTCTTTGCTAATTCATTTACAACAACTAGTTATCAAAATTACAAAGTTTTATGTAATTTTTGATTGTGTTCATATTCATGCTCTTGTTCTTATGATGTTTTAGATGATCATAGGAATTATTTGTAACCTATTTGGTAGTTTAATTCTTGATCATAATGTGTTTTAATGGAGTCCATAACTTATCCTTAAGTTATGGAAAACCAAGAGTCACACTTGAGTTAAAACCATTAAGAAAACACAAGAGTTAGAAAAATGAAGAGTCTTCATTTTTATTACTCTATTAAACTCATAAGTTACAAGAAATGAAGAGTTTTGAAAGTTACAAAACTTGCCCTCAAGTTTTGGAACAAGTAAAGTTAAAGTTAAAACTTTAAGTTCCAACCCCTAGAATTTTAAAAGTTAAAATTCAACCCTTATACTTATATTATGATGATTTAATAATTATATATATATATATATATATATATATATATATATATGTGTGTATAAGAATAAAGTCGTCTTACCGCTAGTACGCCTCATTCACGAAGTCGGTCTATAAGGTGGGTATAAGGTTGTTGCCTATAAAATGGTGACTTAATGGGTGTATATTCTCACCCACCGCTTGCTTGACTGGTGGAGGGTTGTTAGCCGAACGGGTAAGACAAGGACTTATAAATTCTCATTCAAAGTATGATGAATATAATAAAGTAACTAAATGTTTATTAAATTCCCAATCTTAGTTACTTTAGGAAAAATGTGAATAAGGTGCTAATCCATGAAATTACACTTTACACTTTGTCTAAGTCGTTGGTGGAGCGTGTGTGGTTAACCGGCACACTAACTTGGACTTAACAAGGTAGGTAAAGGGTGACTTAAGGTTTATTATAGTATCGGTGGAGCGTGTGTGGTTTACCGGCACATCGATTGAGTGATAAACTTTAAGGGTACCAAGTGATTTGCATGGTTACTTCACACCTCGTTTTGTGATCCTCGGCATCCCAGTCACAAAAACCTGGAGGGCACTCCTGAGATTGAAACATGCCTTTGAAAAGTTCATTGGATCTCAAAGAATCTAGGAATTTCTAAAAACCAATAAAAAACTAAATATCTAATATTTCGGTTTTCGTGGTGGAAATTGGTGAATCGTCATTCACCTACCTTTCAAATATGGTATAGCTTAGATTACGGCATACCTCTTCTAAGTTATATTATATTGTGATTGGATCCTAGCCTTAATATTACATTTGGGTGTTTTATTAAGAACTCTCTTAAATCTAAACTAAACTTGTTCTTCTTTTTCAGATGTCTTCAAATAATGCTTCTGGCTCGAATCCTAATGGCTCCTTTACTCTTATGAGTCTTTGTGGGAAAGTCACCTTTGATGGATCCAACTTTAATAAGTGGATCAGAAACATCAGGATGATTACCAGCTACGAGGACAAAGAATATGTCCTTGACAAGGAGCTTAAGGAAATTGACGAGTCCACTGCAACTCCCCAGGAGATCGCTGACTTTCATACTCATGAAAGAGATGCAACCAAGGTGGCTTGCATCATATTGGCCACCATGAAAACTGAACTCCAAAAGTCTTATGAAGATTTCTACCCTTATGAAATGCACCAAGACTTGATGGAAAGATACCATCAAAGTGCACGACAAGAGAGGTACGAAGTCATCTGCTCCATGATAACAACCATGATGAAGGACGGAGAGTCCGTCACGAGCCACATGCAGAAAATGCAAAGGTATGTGGATCGTTTGCTGAAGCTCAATGTGAACTTCCCTGAGGAGCTTGCAATAGATATCATTTTGCACTCCTTACCATCGTGCTATGATCAATTCCGCATGACATATCACATGAACAAGGAAGAGGTCACCCTCAGCAAACTTCAGGGACTTCTCAAGACCGCAGAAACAGATCTTAAGGGGAAGTCGGTTGCTATCACTCCTACTCCAGACTCAACTCCGGTCTTGGCAATCGGGCAAAGTCGAGGGAGGAAGAGAAAGAGATCATCGAAGGGTACCAAGGCTCGGACCCTTGATGGCTCTTCTTCAAGTGGAACCAAGAAAGGTTTCATTACTCCTTCTTCTGACCCAAAAGAGGCTGAATGCTTCTATTGCCATGAAAAAGCTCATTGGAAGCGAAACTGCCCAAAGTACCAGCAGGATGTAAAAGATGGTAAAGTCAAACCCAACCATGCAGGTATTTACACTATCATTTCTAATAACTCACCCCATTCGAAATCTTGGGTCCTTGATACCGGTTGCGGTACTCATATTTGTTGTGACTTGCAGGGACTAGGAAGAAGTGAGAATGTGGAGCAAGGAAGAATAAACTTAATCATGGGGAATAGGAAAGTTACACCTGTCACCAAGATTGGAGTTTATACTTTATCGCTAAGTAGTGGGTTAAATTTAGATTTGAATAAATGTTGTTATTCGCCAGAAATGGCAAGAAATATTATTTCCTTTCATGCATTGTACAAACAAGGTTTCACCTTTTCGTTTGATAATGAAGTTGGTTCGATTAATGCTTTCCTTAATAATGTACTTTATTTTAAAGCATTACCTTGTGATGGTGTGTATGAAGCTGTATCTATTGTAGATAACTTAGGAAATAATGTTTTGTGTATTGATTCTACTAATAATAATAACTTGGATAAAGCATCATTATGGCATTGTCGTCTTGGACATATAAGCAAGAAACGCATAGGCCAACTCCAAAAAGATGGAGTCTTGGAGTCGTTTGACCTAAAGTCAAATGATAGTTGCGAATCATGCTTACTTGGAAAAATGACAAAGTCACCCTTCACAGGCTCGTGTGAAAGGGGTGAAGGTTTGTTGGACCTTATACACACGGATGTGTGTGGACCATTCAAACATGCCACAAGGGATGCTAATCGTTATTATTTGACTTTTACTGATGATTACAGTAGATATGGATATGCCTACTTAATCAAGCATAAGTCAGAGACTTTCGAGAAGTTTAAGGAATTTAAACAGGAAGTCGAGAATCAATTGGGCAGGAACATTAAGATGCTTCGATCCGATCGAGGTGGTGAGTATCTTAGTTCAGAGTTCCTCGACTATCTAAAGGAATGTGGGATTGTCTCACAATTGACACCTCCCAGGACACCACAGTTGAATGGTGTGGCTGAGAGGCGTAATCGAACCTTGTTGGACATGGTTCGTTCCATGATGAGTCGAGCTTTGCTACCAATCTCATTCTGGGGGTATGCCTTAGAGACAGCCGCCCATATCCTTAATCTAGTCCCTACAAAGAAAGTTGCCAAAACTCCTCACGAGATGTGGACTGGTAAAGTACCTAAACTAGACCACATCAAGATTTGGGGTTGCGAGGCTTTCGTGAGACGCGAGACTCATGATAAGCTCGAACCCCGAAGCGAGAGGTGTATTTTCATCGGCTACCCACAGCAATCCTTTGGTTACCTCTTCTACAGACCTAGTGACAATGTGGTCTTTGTAGCAAGAAGAGGAGTCTTTCGAGAAAGAGAGTTTATAAGCCAAGGAGACAGTGGGAGGCAAGTTGATCTTGAAGAAATTCAAGAGTCAAGTGGTGAAGGAACTTCAAACTCTAGCCCTCAACTTGAGGAGGAAACTTCTGTTGAGCCAATTGACGAATCTGTACCTCTGAGGCGTTCCACGAGAGTTAGGAGTGCACCTGAGCATTACTATGGATTCCATATTACTGCAGAAGGTGAGACACTTATTAGTGATGAGACACTAGTAAGTCAAGATGACCCTAACAGCTACGAGGAAGCCATGGCAGGCCCCGAGTCTGCTAAATGGAAAGAGGCTATGGATAGCGAGATACAATCCATGTATGACAATCAAGTTTGGAACTTGGTTGAGAATGTACCAGGTCGAAAGACTGTAGGGTGCAAATGGGTCTTCAAAAAGAAGACCGACATGGATGGTAAAGTACACACTTATAAGGCTAGACTGGTTGCAAAGGGCTTCTCTCAAATTCCTGGAGTGGACTATGATGAGACCTTTTCTCCGGTAGCCAAGATTAAGTCTATTCGGGTTCTGTTAGCCATAGTCGCATTTCATGACTATGAAATTTGGCAAATAGATGTCAAAACCGCTTTCCTTAATGGAAAGTTGGCTGAAGATGTTTACATGAGTCAGCCAGAGGGTTTTGTCAGTAATGAGTACCCTAATAGAGTGTGTAAGCTTGAGAAATCCATTTATGGATTAAAGCAAGCACCTCGCAGATGGAATCTTTGCTTTGATGAAAAGGTCAAGGAATTTGGCTTTTCTAGGAGTGAAGATGAATCTTGTGTATATGTCAAGGCTAGTGGGAGTATAGTTAGCTTTTTGGTATTGTATGTGGATGACATACTACTCATAGGAAACGACATTCCAACCCTGCAGGAAGTAAAGTCCTGGCTTGGAAAGTGTTTCGCTATGAAGGACCTTGGTGAAGCTGCCTATATTTTGGGGATAAGGATCTTGAGAGATCGGAGTAAAAGACTAATTGGACTTAGTCAAAGTACCTACTTGGATAAGGTTCTGAAGAGATTCAGAATGCAAGACTCCAAGAAAGGAGAGTTGCCTATCCAGAGTAGTGCCAAGTTGAGTAAGACACAAAGCCCTAGCACTGAGGCTGAGATAGCAGAAATGAGTCGAGTACCTTATGCTTCGGCTGTAGGTTCGATCATGTATGCTATGACGTGTACTCGACCTGTTGTAGCCTTCGCCTTAAGCATGGTTAGCAGGTTTCAGGGGAACCCCGGCAAGGCACACTGGACTGCGGTAAAGAACATTCTCAAGTACCTACGAAGGACTAAGGACTGGGTCCTTACCCTCGGTGGGAGTGATGACTTGAGAGTTGTAGGGTATAGTGATGCTAGCTTCCAGACTGATAGGGATAACTTCCGCTCTCAGTCGGGCTGGGTCTTTACCCTAAATGGAGGAGCAATTTCTTGGAAGAGTTCCAAGCAAGAGACAGTGGCAGATTCTACTTGTGCATCAGAGTATATTGCAGCTAGCGAAGCGGCAAAGGAGGCGTTATGGCTGAGGAACTTCATTGGAGACCTTGGAGTTGTACCAGCTATTAAAGAGCCAATGGAAATTTTCTATGATAGTGAAAGTGCTGTTGCCTTAGCCAAGGAACCAAGGGATCACGGAAGATCCAGACACATCGACAGAAAATACCATTTCATCAGACATCGGATCGAAGGACTCCTCGTGGCAAAGAGGGTATCATCAGATGAGAATCCGGCAGATCCCCTCACGAAGGGACTGACTCGGGTTAAGCATCTCCAGCATGCTCGGAGCATAGGGCTGAAGGATGATATTAGATTTAGTAGTTAGATAATCTCGAAATTTGTAAAGTGTAATTGACATTTGATGATGAATAAAAGTGTTTTATTTATGAGTAAAGTGTTGCTATCTCTTGTCGATCGTTTACTATATTTCTTTTGCATGTTTTGACTTCCAGAATAATTTTGTTTGGTATAACATATTATTCAAACCTCCACAGTCGGTCATATGTCGGAAGTAGGTATGAATCAAGACTGTCATGTTTGGTTGTAGAGGTCTGGGACAAGGCTACAACGATCATGAGTGCTCATAAGTTCTGAGCATTGGACTCAACCCACGCTCACTGGAATCACTTCATGGAATTCTATCTCGAGTGATCGTGAGACGGTAATATCATATAAATCTTTAAACCTAGAGATATGATTTGTTACTTACAAGTTGGTTATGCATTGATTGTACGAAAAACGCATTGGTAACTCGATGTTATAAAATCGCGCTTTTATGTGTAATTCAATGAGTAGTAGAACAAACATATGATTCGAAGTTTATCTGTTCCTTCTTGGATTATAAGCTGATATCTGGGCCCCTCGATGATTTTGTTTTGACCTATGTACCGGGCCCAGTCAGAACTAAATTGATGTGTTCAATGAAGTTCTTTGTCAAACAAATCGGAAATCGGGAAACAAATGTTGGACAATAAGTAAGACATTGTTCCATGTATTTGTCCGACTGATATCTAGAACAGAGGATTATATGATCACTTATCTTAAATGGCGTACCATCATCTTCTCAGTTTCGAGAAACCTTGTAAAGAGCTACGATTGCCGATCGGTTCCTGAAGTCATACTTGCAGTAATAGTTATTAGACTTATCCAAATGGAGACTGTTGGATAAGGTGTCTAAGTCCATAACTATTTCTGGTACGTACTTGACCTGACCCGGCATGGTCCATTTGGGTTGCATGGCACCATGCAATTGGATAGACTAAATGAGAGTAATAACACTTGGAGATTATTAATATATTATAAGTTCTAATATATTAATAATATTATTTGATTAGTTTGATCAAGAATTAATTTAGAATTAATTAAGTGATCAAAAGATAACTAATTAAATATATGGGTTGATTATGTAAATCATCCATATCTTGTATAGTGGGCTAAAAGGCTCCATGGACTATCAAGTTGGGTTCCACCCATAGGATGCTCCATGGGAGTTACAAACCCATGGGTCATGGAAATGAAGAGTCACGACACATTAGGGTTTAACCCAAGATGTGTCAACACTATATAAGTAACATGTTCTCCACCCAAAATCGGCTACACTAAGAAATAAGAGGGCTTGGCCGACTTTGAAGAGTGTGTGTTCTCTCATAAGTTCTTCCAAGAGCATTTGGTGTTGTGTGAAGCATTTGAGGCATCACACTTGGGGTGCTAGGCTCACAAGGTTTCAAGGAACACAAACAACAACAAGGTAAGTTATTCTATCTATACTTTAAGTTAAAATTGTTCCCCATGTATGCTAGATAGGAATATAACCTTGGAATTCAACTTTGCATGACAATTAGACAAACATAGATCCAAGGTTATTAGGGTTGCATGTACACTTAGGAAGTGTTAGAATGCTCAAAACCCATCAGACTCGTGTCGGGTTTGTCGCCATAAATGATAAG
The DNA here is from genome assembly GCF_052625555.1 of Lactuca saligna. Classification (NCBI taxonomy): domain Eukaryota; kingdom Viridiplantae; phylum Streptophyta; class Magnoliopsida; order Asterales; family Asteraceae; genus Lactuca; species Lactuca saligna. The sequence goes on from NC_136425.1 coordinate 122,307,690, forward strand.
AGTTTTGTTAAACGGAAAGTTAAGGCGAACAGTTTTCTCGTAGCACATGATGTCGGCGAAATGAAGACTTAACCAATCCATGCTGATTATGACGTCGAAACTTTTAATTGAGACTGGCATGAGGTCGATTGAAAAGGTATGGCTATCTAAAGTTAGGGTACATCCTGTGTATATATATTGGTAGTGCTCTCAGTTTTCCCGTTAGCCATTCCTACAATGAATGGTTCCTTAAGTGAACGTGGTTGTTGTTTAAGTAGGCGAGCAAATTTCTGATTTACAAAACTTCTCTCCACACCACTATCAAATAGTATGCATACATAAGAGTTATCGAGGAGAAACGTACCAGTGACCACTGTAGGTTCGGAAACCGCTTCCTCGTGGCCTATAGCCAAAACTATTCCCACTCCACCGACATTCCCTGCCTTCGGGGAGTTCTTTTTGTAGTGGCCCACCTCGCCACAACCGTAGCAAGCCTGGCCCACACCAGCATCGGGGACTTGGGTGATCGGCCTTGCCAAAGATTTGCAAAAATGGATAGTGTGCCCTTTCCTTTTGCAGTTAGAGCACTGCATTTCCCGGCAGGGACCGTTGTGGTGGAAGTTTGTGACAACCTGAAATTTTCATTTGTATAATTTCTACAGTCAAAAACATATCAGTACATTTTGACCAGATTTAAGTCCATTTGGGTGTTTTATTTTATTTTCAAAAACGATTTAATAAAAGGAAGTGTCGTCACAAGTGAGGTGTAATAAGCAAAACAGACAACACCTTAGCTAGGTATTTACGGCCAAACAAGGGGTGTTTGGGCTGTAAACACCATTTTCCCAAGAATTCATGCATATAGCATGAGTTTACACCCTTTTTCCTCATTTCCCACTTCCCGCCTCAAGAACACAAAGCTTTTCTCTCAAGTACCATAGATTCATCTCTTCAAATCCGCCAAAATGTAAGTGTTTCCTCCTTAGATTCTTTCATACAACACTTAATCTAGTGTTTATACATCATTTCATCCATGGCTTCTTGGTTTTACATAGATCTTCAAGTGATCTTTAAAACACCAAGAACACACACTAGTGTTCTTGGGTCCTAAACACTCTTACAAGCTTCATATAAGTAAATATACTCCTCCTAACTAGCTGTTTTCTTAGTATACTTGATAATCCATGGAATGAACACCAAAATCCCCAAGAACACATGTGTTTACGATTGGGGATCTCCCAAAAGCGTAAACACCACTAAGTGGTGTTTATATGCCCCTAACACCTTCTAATGGTTGGACAAGAGGATAGAAACTTGTATGCATGATCTAAGAACCACAAAACACAAAAAGGATGAAGTGGCCAAGATTTTACGGCCGTGAACCCAAGGGTTTACGATCGTAAACTCCCATGGACTGGTCCAAAGGCCGCAAACTCCAAAGGAGTGTTGTTTCGAGCCCTAACCACTTCCTAAGCCCTTGATTCAACCCTAGAGCACTTCTTTGTGAAGCATGAGACCTTGAAACACACAAAAACACCATTCCTATGAGTTTAAGGTCGTAAACTCATGGGGGAAATGGACCAGAAACCATAAACACCCTTAAGGGCCACCATTTGAGGAGTATACTCCAATGTGAGGCCATACTCTCCTTAGATACAACCCTTAGCACTCCTAGCACTTGAATCAAAGTGTTTTCATGCATTATAGAGTCCTTACTTACTTAATTAGTGATTAAATAACTAATTAGATACATTTATGTATCACTACATGTTACATAGGATCCCCGTGTGTGCTCAAGTCCTCACTTGACACCTAACATCCTACCTGGCACTTCCATCCACTCAACTCACTGGAGCTGAGTTCATACCCCTTAATCAACCTTTTAATTGTTTTTAAATGATTTTATGGGAGGAATACAAGTTGAATCAAACAAGTTATAGTATCAATCACATGTGATTTATAACTTGCAACCAAAAAGGATTTTCTATATTTTTAACTGCTTTGCCAACAAAACTACTTTAAACATTTATCAAACTCATCTTCATGTTAAATTGTTATAAAACTATTCCCAAACTCTTTTAAAACTTCTTTTGTTCCTAAACCATATCTACACCAACATATTTATCTAAGTAAGACTTGAAGGACTTAGGACTGATAGCTCACCTTACTTCTTGTTCTCGTTTGATTGTGGATTTAGGGTATATTGTTATCTGTCCGATCGTCGTTGAATTCTTAGTTATATATTATATATATTTGTGATATATATAAAAGTCTTCACTTCATTTCATTACCTTTGTATATCAAAGGCATGCGATCAATATTTCTATTTAACTATAATAGGTATAGTTAAGGATTACTACTCATTTCTAATGTTACCATGATACCTACTAGAATCGGTACAATTGTGAGTCAATACATGATAAATACTATACAAAGAGAATACTATATACTATACAAGAGAACACTCGACACATTATAACAGAAAATACATTATACAATATACAAAAGAATATACTATAATTAGAATGTGACATACTACTTCCCGATACGACACTTCACAGTGGTATCACCATGTAACCAGAGTCTCCTGGAGGTAGAGCGTACATTGTTTGTATAGATCTATATGGGACAGACACTCCCACATCCCGACTGCTAGCTACAGTCCGAGCCGACTAGGCCTAGGGGTGACAAAATGTCACCATTCCACATATGACTCGGAGGGTCATCAGTTATTCGATCGTCAATCAGCATGGTTACATACGAGTTCACATTCAGACCTTTAAATTAACACATTAAGAAGTAAAGGCAACACAAATTCCCGAGGTGTATCGTACAATTAATACTACCTGGAGTCAACATTTTCATTACATTAAGCCGGCAGTGTCACTGCTGGGAGTAAAACATTATTTTTCCCCATTTACTTTATATGAATGAAGTCTAAAACTATATTTTCATACTAATAGTTTCACTAGGAAAACTTTTACTTTTTTAAAGGATCAAACATTGAACAACCGGGTCTTGGTAGAAGACTACTTTTACTGGAAAATATAGGATTTTCTAGGGAACACACTAATTTCAAACATTGATATCAGTTATTATACTACATGGTTGTAAACATTTTTATACAAGCAATGGCACTAAATACTTATGAACTCACCAGCTTTATGCTGATACTCGCTTTCAAAATAACTTGTATTCTCAGGTCATCAGTAGACAGGTACAAATGCAGCTTTTGAGAAGATGGAGCACATACAAGACCCATTTTTTATTTTTATTATACTTTGGGTGTCTTACAAACGGTATAGAACACGCTTGTATTACAAATTATTATATTAATGCGATGGATCTTGTTGCTTGTCTTTACTATTATGCATTGTTATGATACTGTACATGACGTCCTCCACCCCAGAATGTTTCCGCCATTCTCGGTTTTGGGGTGTGACAAAGTTACATTTGTTGCACTTAGGCAAACTTCCAGCCTACTGCCTTATCGGAGCAACAGCGGCATGTATTATCACAGCATGAACTGTCACGACCTTCTGCTTTTTAGTGGCTTTCTGCTTCTTCTTTTCGTCCCAAAATTTCCGCTTGGCACTATCGAAAGTAGTCGGCTTTCTGGTTCTGAGATGGCTAGGGTTGTTGTTGTTGACGGGGTACGGACTCCATGGTCAATGAGCCGTTGTGCCAATCGCTTGGCACTATCAAAAGTAGTGGGGTTTGAAGCTAATACATTCCCCTAAACTGGAGGCAATAACCCCCAAATGTACCTCTCTATCTTCTTTTCCACCGTGGGAATCAAGTTGGGACATAGAGCCACCAGTTCTCTGAATTTGGTGGTATAGGAGACTATATCGGAGCCCATCATGGTTAGGCTTCATAGTTCCTGCTCTATTTTCTGGATTTTGCCCCGCGGGCAGTATTCCTCAATCATGAGTTCTTTCAGGGTTTCCTAGCCCATATCATTTCCCAGTATGAGAGTCAGTGACTTGAAATGGTTATTCCACCATGTCAGGGCTTTTTCTTCGAAGGTGTAAGCAGCAAACTTGACCTTGCTCCCTGCTGGACAGGAGCAAATCTCGAAGATCGATTCCGTCTTTTCGAACCATTGCGAGAGGGAAATGACTCTGTCAGTACCTATAAAGGACTTTGGTTTGCATTTGGTGAAGTCCTTGTAGGAGCACTCCCTCGAGCGCACGAGGATTTAACCTTGAGTAGAGTTAATAGGTGTTCCACCACTGCTAGCACCCATAGAGTGATATTGAGATATGGCTGTTGCCACAGCCGCAGCTACTATAGCATTTAGAGCTGCCGTATCGATTAGTGGAGGAGGTTGATTTGCCGACCTGCCTTTTGTATGAAGCTTGCGAGGTGCCATCTTTTACTGAAATTGTATAGGGATGATGATAATAGTAAGAATCGATTTTAAAGTATGATGAGAGTGATCCATGGACTAATTCTCCATAGCCTAAACATTAGAATCAGTGTATGATTTGAATAGGGATACAACAATAGATTTTGAAAACACAAGGGTATAGACTTTCCAATCGGTTAGAAACTACCAATATTATTGGTATTACTGATGTGAATGAGTTTGGGAAAAATGACCTAATAGTAGGTCTTACATCAAACCATACAAGGGAAAATGTTGACAGCTTAGTAGACTAGATAGTGTACTAAAAGACAGGAATATTTTACAGACAAGTGCTTCATAGAGCACAGATAAGAAAGGTTATTCCATAATCAAAAGATAAGATATGCTAGACATCTTCTAACAGCAGCGAGAATTCCTCGGGCGAACCCTAGGGTCTTCCAGTTGACGCTCCATGTCGAGAAGGTATCGTTCATAAACTCTCTGGCGAACCCGGAGTTCTATGACTTTAGCGTGAGTCTCAGCTATTGCTTGTAACAGGGCCTCTTGGTCCGTCGCAGACCTCTCCCGAGCATTTTCTAGATGGATGGTGCGAAGGGTATGCATTCTTGCATTTGCATCAACCCCAGTAATGCGATGGAGAGTTGTCTTGCCCTGGATTTCATTTCGGGCAACCCTTCAAAACAAGATTGGCAAGACTCTGTCTGCTAATTCTCCTTCACTCAGGTCATAAAAGCTTCGGTCTCCATTGAATGGCATGGGCTGATTTTGCTCTTCGCTCCATGTTTCCAAGCATTCCACCCACGCAGGCGTTGGGCCTTGAAAAGGCTGACGAGGGTTAGGATTCGGGACTGGAGCCACAGGGGGTAGGTTATTGACTTCTGGCTCAGAATCAGAACCATCAAAAAAGCCTTCTGCATGATGATCATCCAAATAGATTAGATGCTCATCTTCTGGTTCGTCTTCGAGCCATCCAGCATTGCCTTCATTTGGGAAGTACGGGTCGCCGTGAAGATGGAATCCAGCCATGATATCTATGCAAGAAAAGGGATATAAGAATCTAATATAAATAGATGTACTAATTAAGATAATTATAAGACGATCTTTACCAGTTACTTCAATACTTGCATAGTGCATATCAATTATATGAAATCAAATCACGATAGACCTTCGAATAAGTAACCCTAACTCCAAATCCATAACCAAACAAGGAATAGGAAGTAAAGCAAAGACTACAAATTCTAAGTGTATGACACCTTAATCTCATATAACCTTAGCGTATCCACTTAGCAATTATTAACAGTAAAGACCTTTTTAGTTTTTAGATAAATAATTATAGCAAAACCAAATACTCCTATAGTATTTTAAGTTTATGTTTTGTTCTAATGTTATCATTGTAGTAATGTTGGTAAGTTTTTAGACTTATTGCCATATCACAACCATCCTCGGGCATATGCTAATCACTTCTTGGACCAACATAGTTGATCAGGTATGTCACTCCAAGAATTGACCATACATCCCCAAGCCTACTTGTGACACTCAATAATCGTAATACTTTTGTTATGTCCTAGTGACACTGATTTTAGTATGAATGCAGGTATGTATACTTAGTTAAATATTTTACTATGTAAAATTATAAACACTTGGTCAGAGTATTTTAATCCCATCGTGTTTATAGTTTGTATATCTTCTATGGGTTGATATACTCAATTCACTATAAACAATGCTCTGATACCAATCTATCACACCCAAAACCGGAACGGCGGAAACGTTCGGGGGTGGAGGACGTCATGTACTATATCACAACGTAAAATAATAGTAAATAAGCAAACAACATCATCCATTGCGTTAATAATATAATTTAACACAAGTGTGTTATGTATAGTTTATAAGACACCAAAAATTGTAAATCAAAATAAACGATGAGTCTTGAACGTGCTCCATCTTCTCAAAGGCTGGCATCGGTACCTGTCTACTGATGACGTGATAATACAAAGGTGTACGATAGTCAATCCAGTATAGATGACATTTGGCACCCGTAGACCAGCAGGTCCCACTGTAGCTAGCAGAAAAGGTGTACGATAGTCAATCCAGTATAGATCTATACGCAAACTCACGCTCTCCCTCCAGGAGATTCTGTATACATATCGGGCCATGGTAGTGATGACATACCCCGAAACAGTGGTCCACATTTATGTTATGGTATACTTGTATATGTAATGTATGTACTAGTGTAGTGAATGTATTGTTTCTCATCATAGTATAGTTGTATAGTTTCTCATCATAGTATAGTTGTATAGATTCTCATCACAATATAGTTGTATAGTTTCTCATAATAGTAAGTGTTGACTCATGAATGAACTGACTCTTTGTATGCTTCATTGAACTAGAAGTAATGAGTAGTATATCCCTAAACTACACCTATTATAGTTTACTAGTAGAATCGTTTGTATGACAGAATGTATTTAACTGAGGTAAAGTCCTTTATATCTAAACATATTTACATAATATATAACTAAGGATCCAATGACACTCAGACAAACAACAGGGTACTCTAAGTCCACAACCAAACAAGGAACATGATTTAGAGTGAGTTGGCAGTCCTAAGTCCTTCAGTCCTTCTTATATAACTATATATGTAATAAGCATGGTTTTAACAATATATAAGTTTGAAAATTGTAAAAGGAAAGGTTTGATATATATAAAAGAGATTTTGGTAAAGATTTTAACATGTAAAATAGTTTGATAAGCAGTTTGAAGTCATTTGTTTGGTAAAACAGTTTGAATATATAGTAAATCCATCGATTGATAGTTATTAAACACATGTGATTGATATAATAACTATGATATTTAACTTGTATCCCCCCCCCCCATAAAAGCATTTAAAATCATTTAAAACATTGATTAAGGGGTATGAAATCAACCGTAGTAAGTGGTTTGGATGAAAGTGTTGGATAAGGTGTTAGGTGTTAAGTGAAGACTTGAACACACACACTGATCCTATTTAACATATAAAGACACATATATCTATCTAATTAGTGATTTTAAAACTAATTAAGCAAGTAAAGACACCATAGAATATGGAAAACACTTTGATTTAAGTGTTATAATATCATAGGGTTGCATCTAAGGGTTGTATGGCTTTTCTATTGAGTTCACGGCCCAAGGACCAACTCTCCATGAGTTTACGACCTAGGGTTTGCATCCCTTATGGGTTTACAGTCATAAACCCATGGTGTCTTGTAACAAATCGATGTTTAAGGTCCTTAGCTTAAATGAAAGGTGTTCTAGGCCGAGTTCCAAGCCTTAGGAAGGAATGTAGGGAAACTTTGCACCCTTTATTAGATTTTACAGCCAAGGGAGATTGCCTTGGCCGTAAACTCCCTTGGTTGTTTGATTTTCGATGTTTTCAAGCCCCTAACTCATTATACTATCTTATAAACATGAAAATGGGGTAAGGACTTATAGTTTGAAGGCTAAGAAGGGGATTTTTCGGCCCAAAACACACAAGTGTTCTTCGTGTTCTTGAGGATCTTGAAGATCTAAGCATAAAAGATGGAATTGTGGGTGGATTCAAAGATGAATCAAGTAGAAGTGATATAATCACACAAAGATGGAAGTGCTTGCTTACATTAGTGAAGATTGGAAGAAAACTTGAAGATCCTTCGGAGAGAATCCGAGTTTTCAAGCCTAGAAGGTGAAGAATGGAAGGAAAATGACCAAAAGTCATATATAAACAAGGGGTTCACGGCCAGTTGGAGTTTACAGCTATAGACCCAGGTGCCTGGCCGTGAACTCCTCTTCCGATGGTCCAAGGTTTGTATGACAGGTTACAAGTTCAACTCACACACTCATTCACTCTATCCGTTGATGTATTAAAGCTTAGAATGCTCAAACGGACAACAAACGTGCTAAAAGTTAGCAGAAGTAAGTTTGACTAGATTGAAATGTAGGGTTTGTACAAATAGAAATTTTGGGTTGTCACCTGTTCCACCAATGACTAGGTAAGGTACAAAGTGTAATTTCATGGGTTAGCACCAAATTCACATTTTCTTAAGTAACTAAGATTCGGAATTTATAAGTGTTTAGTTACTTAGTATTTATCATTATACTTTTAATGAAGGAGAATTATAGTCCTGTCAAACCCATTCGGCTAACGACCCTCCACCAGTCAAGGCAGCGGTGGGTGAGAGTGGGCACCCTTTAAACTGCCATTTTATAGGTATTAACCTTATACCCCCCTTATAGATCGGCTTCGTGAATGAGGCCTACTAATGATAAGACTGACTTTGTTCATATATATATATATATATATATATATATATATATATATATATATATATATATATATATATATATATATATATATATATGAATATTAACTATTAATATTATAATAGTATAAGGGATGAATTTTGACTTTCTAAATTCTAAGGGTTTAACTTGGAATTAAAGTATTCATGGGGATACTTTACAAATTCCAAAAAACTTGAGGGCAAGTTTTGAACAATTAAAAAAAAAACTTTTCAATTCCATAACTTATGAGTTTAAAGTAGTTTTAATGAAAAACTCTTCAAGTTCCATAACTTGAGGACAAGTTATGGAAGACTTGAAAGCATTTAAAAATGAGACTCTTCGTTTTATAACTTATGGAAATTTTTATGAGTTTTAAAATTCATAAATGAGACTTTTCAAATAACTTGAGGACAAGTTACAAAAACACATTTTATGAACTACTTTTAGATCAATTTGGATTGAAAACACATTATCACATAATTTTTCTATTAATTTAAGCTAACTCATAAGAACAAGATAATTCAAATCATCAATCTTCAAGAAATTAGCATGAACATGTAAACTAACACAAATCTTGAAATTATGACAATTATCATTAAAATTGGATTAGCATGAACATTACCACATCAAAAACAAGTTTATAAGTTCAAAAACAACTTAGGGTAATGTTTCTAGTCCAATTACAACCAAAAAACTCAAAGATATGCTATCAGGGGGTCCAACTCGTCGAGTACATGAACAAACTCGGTGTGTTGGATGATTTTAGAGATGGACTCGTCGAGTCCCTCCCTGGACTCATCGATTCAGCAGTCCAGACAGCATATAAACTTCGATTTTCAACCCATTTCAGCAAGTAGCATCAAGTATAATTGAAAACAAGCCTAGGCTCTGATACCACTGATGGGTTTTAGTATACTACAACATCCTATCGTGCACATACAACCCTAAATACCTTGGATCTATGTTTTCACTAATTATACATGCAAATGGATTCTAAGGCATTACAATTATAACTAGCATGCAATTTAACATAAATAATACAAGATACTAGTTGGGATAACATACCTCTTTGTTGTAGCTTGATTCCATAGAGCTTAAGAGCCGAGTACCCCAAGTGTGACACCTCAAATGATTCACACAACACCAACAACAACTTGGAATAACTTGAGAGAAAAGTTCTTATGCTCAAAATTAGCTAGCCCTCTCATATGAATCCTTAGGGCTGATTTCTTGAGCTATGGGGTCTTTATATATTGTGGCTATTAGGGTTACAACATGTAACTCATGTCCTTCCATATTCTTCATGCTCCATGGGTTAAAACTTTCAAGGAGTATCCATAGGTTACTCCATGGGTTTAGCCCAACATGAAGAAATATGGATCATAAGCCCACATATATAAGAATGAATGATTTACACAATCAATCCCCATATATTTAATTAGTGTCTTTTGATCAAAAAAACTAATTCCAAATTAATTTTTGATCAATACTAATTAAATAATATGACTTCATATTAATATATTAAAAATTATAATATATTAATAAATCATAAATATCCTTTTCTCACAAAATTCTATCCAAATCGTTTCGATGTCATGCAACCCAAATGGATCATGCCAAGTCGGGTCGAATACATACCATTAATAGTTACAGGCTCAGACATCTAATCCAAAAAATATGTCGACATGATAGCCTTCATTTCAGGGATCCATGGTCTACCTAGTATAAAATTATAAGAGGATAACATATCAGTTACATAAAATGCTACATAGAGTTTACCCCCTCTACGTAGATAAGCAGCTTTATCTCGTCGACTGTGTGTTTGGTTTCACCGTTGAATCCAATCAACAGTAAGGATCTCTTGACTATTTCGGGCTCCGAGATGTTCATTCTTTTTAATGCATCCACGAGTATAATGTTGACTAAGGATCCTCCATCTACAAGGATCCTTCTGACGAAATGGTTAGCGATGTAAAGAGTGATCACCAATCCATTGTGGTGAGGATCCCGGATGTCTTGTCTATCTGCTTCATCAAAGGTGATCTCTTTCTCATTTGAGATTGATGTATTCTTTTGTGGCTCTTTTTCTTATTCTATTTTTGACACCTTGGTGTGACTTTTTGCTACAAAATAATAGGTACCACAAATTTCAGATCCTCTAGAGATCACTTTGATTACCTTTGCTTTAGCAGGAGGGGAACCTAGTTTGTCAAGGATCTTCTAACGATCCTGGTCTTTCTCTTTCGATCTCTCCTTTCTTCTTCCAATGATATCTTCGAGGTATCCTTTTCCTAAGATGTAATTGATCTCCTTCCTAAGAGATATGCAATATTCTATGATATGACCAAAGTCTTAATGGTACGGACACCATTTGGATTTGTCTTTCTAATTGGTGGATTTTTGTCTCTATCTTGGTCATCTTGCTTTGTCTCCAAGATCCTGCATAGCGAATATTTTACCTGAAATATCCATAGAAAACCAATATTCAGTAACTTTAGGAAAGTCTTCTTCCTCTTCTTCATCTTCACGGGCATTAACTCTATGATGATCAGGTTTGTTGTAGCAACCCGAAATTCCGTACCACTTCTTGTAACTCTTTTCGTAGTCCGATTCAAGCAACCAATCGTTGTTTTCAAATCCGATTTCCGATTTCACCGGTAAATTAAGTCATTATTTTGTATTGATTTAAAATGACTTAATGGGTGTCTTAATACAATTAGAAATCATTTTAACACCCCATATTAGTGATCGGAATATTTCTAGAATTTACCATATCGGGTTACGGCAACCTAATCGTGTACGACCAAAAGCACCATCTAACGGCAGTATCGGGTAGAATTCCACCGGGCCACAAACTAAACCCCTATATAAGGGATTGAGTAACATCATTTTGAGGCTTTTACTCTCTCTCTAAAAACTTTCTCTCACTACTCTCTCTCTAAAATCCGAAAATTAGCCAAAATCATCCAAAACAAGCTCCAAATCACTAAGGTAACTTCCCTAACTCATGAATTAGCATCTTAGACCTTCAAATTCGGAATTTTTATGAGGAATGAGACCAAACAAGTTTTTACGGTCTAGGAACCCCCTTAGGCCATGAACACCCCATATGAGGGTTTTGAAGCCTCAAAACCCCTCCAAGACACTTCTAGGGCTTAGATTCGGCCTAGAAACTTGCATGCATGAGCTTAGGACCCCAAAATCATAACATATGATGTATGGACATGAGTTTATGTCCAAAGCATTTTCTTGGACTGTAAACCCTCATTCATGGACCATAAACTCATGTTAATGAGTCAATATGCCCTTAAACACCTTCAAAATGCTTCCATGGGAGTGTAGAACCTCATAAACCTTTATGTGATGCACCAAATCATCATCAAATGGGATAAACTTGAGTTTACGGACCAAGAACATTCTTGGACCGTAAACACACCTCCTTAGGCTGTAAACACCCCTCAAAGGGTGTTAAGGTGCCTTTAACCCCTTGAATAGCTTGGTTTTGGACATAGAATCACATGTGATTAACCTTCAACCACCAAAGCCCTTGATTCATGGACAAACATGAGTTTGTGGTTGTAAACTCATGATTTTAAGGTAGTAAACTCCCCAAGAACATCTCCTTAGACCTTAAACTCATTTCCAATGCCATTCCAAGTCCCGATCACTTCCTAAGCCATGGAATCGACCCTAGAATCTTCCCGTGTGCATTGTATGACCATTTGGCATCCAAGAACCCACCACCCATGAGTTTACGACCGTAAACTCATGGTAAAATGGTCAATAGGCCATAAACTCCTCATTGAGTTTATTTTTGAAGAGTAAACTCCATATCTAGGTCCTATTCATCCATAGATGTCACCCGGATCACTCCTAACACTTGAATTGAAGTGTTTTCACGTCTTGGAGTGCATATTCATGTCTAATTAGTGGTTCAAAGTCTAATTAGATATAATTACATATCATTTCATATTACATGGGAACCTCACGCGTAATCAAGCCCCGAACCGTCACATAGCATCCAAACCGTCGCGTTTTCTCGTCTGGTGAGTTCATACCCCTACCCATTTTCAATGTTTTCACTGTTTTCAGGGGGAATACAAGCAAAGTACAAGTGATACTTGTACTCAAAACTTGTTTTATATACATTGTGTTTCATACTATATATGCTTTTAACACTGACACTCGTAACAAACAACCGTTTGAACTTACAGGACACATTATCATGTTATTTGTGAATTACATTATAAATTGTAGTATTTATATTTTCACAAATGTTTTCCCACAATATAACAGTTAAAAGCATAACATTTGAACATGGTTTTGTCCTCGGTAACACTTCACAGAGATACGCAAGTGGAGGATAGTCAATTGATCTTTCAGTATTATTACTAGTAAATTTGTTAATCCTATAATTGGAGATACGTCCTCGGTGAACACTCCACAGAGATACGCGAGTGGAGGACCGCCCCCGTAACCAAAATCTCTTAGATAGGGAGCGTGACTTGAGTGTATAGATCTATACGGGGCTGACTACCCCGCACCTGGCTGCTAGCTACAGCCGAACCGAAAGGTTCAAGGGTGACGAAAGTCATATAGGGTGATGGAGTATTTATTGCCCTAATTAGTCTATTGTATGGTTATGGAACTCGCAATTTGGATAACAGAGATTTACATAATAGTAATAATGGATTAAGTAACTAGTTTACTTGGTATATCTTAGTTTTATAAACGTGTTAAAACTAATACATTTTCATAGTACACCTTTTACATTACATTTTGGTTCGGTGAGTACATCTTTTACATTACATTTCGGGTTGGTAAACTAACACGAACATTACAAGGATAACCAGGTTTTCAGTATATATCTTTCACATTAGGAAAATATGGGATTTTCCTGGGATCACAGTTGAGCATAACCAGAACAGTGTAACCTAACAATTAACCAAACATTACTTTTAAGAAAATATGGGATTTTCTTGGGTCGTAACATTTTCATAAACCAAAAAGGAAACTCGTACATTTTCACAGAACAAAACCGCTTATGAACTCACTAGCTTTATGCTGATTTTCAAACTGCTTGTATTCTCAGGTCCGCATTAGACATGTACCCGATGATCCATTTTGGCGAAGACAGAGTGCGTTGAAGTCACGTCTTGTTTTTGTTTATACATACATATGTATAAACATTGTACAACTTTACTTTTGATCAAATGTAAATTTCTATATGTAATGTAATGGTTGTTTTACTTTACTTACTATGTGCATTGGATTTGATACACAACGTGGAGTCCACCCCGGAAATGTTTCCGCCTTCGGTTTTCGAGGTGTGACATTTGGAATATGGTTTTGACTTATAGGAGCTTTGGGTTGAGGAGTCGGCCTTCCTATTGGGGTGATCGTGTGAGCTTGGCGGGTTGCTCCTATTTTAGATCTCCTTATCTTCTTTGAGCCTTATAAACGTTATTTCTCTGCTCTTAACTTCGCCCATCCTATTTCAAGGAGTCATTACGAGGTCTTCATAGAAAGGAAAGCCCTTCTTTAAGCCTATTTTAAAGGATTCAAGTGCATTCTCCATGTCAATGTTGGGGATACTCAAATCTTCCCTGCTAAACCTATTCAAAAAATTCCTAATGGATTCCTTAGGATCCCGAACCACTCAACAAAGATCACTAGTGATCTTTTCGAATGTTTTGCTACAAGAAAACTGATTGTTAAATATATTAATTAAGTAAGAAAATGAAGTAATAGAGTAAGGAGGAAATGGGAGGAATTAAGGAAGAAGACAGGTTCGATTGCATAGATATGATTTTCCAAAAGGTTTTGAACACCACGGTCCCATGGTTGGCGCAAATTGTTTTGGTCAAAAATTACACAAGTGAAACTCAACCAAATTGAATGAAAGGTGGTGGTGTTTGGATTGATGTAAGTAAAAATTGTAATCAAGACAACACGAGGGTTTACAAGGAAAACAAATCATTAGCCACTATGGTCTACTGTATACATTAATATCTAATAACGGTACATAATTCGAAAACAATACCTTCCAATATTAATGTGAAGCCCTTCAAATTAAGATGAGATTCATATAGGTAGCAAACCCTAAAGTCACTAACAGAACTATGCGACGTAGGGAAATTGGATCACGGTAACAGGTATATTGAACAATAAACAAAAGTATAACACAAACATTATTGTTATTTATTTTAAATTAATTTAGGGTTACATTGTTTGGTGTTCAAGCATACATAACTAAACATAAAACAAACTAAAAATGACTTTCATCTATGTCCTTGATGACTTCCTTCCTTCCACAACTACTCTCCATATTTATCTTCCTGATAATACATTTATTTTGAAAATGGCAATATAAAGTTCGTGAGTTTACAGCTTTTTGTGGTTTTCTACTTTATCATTCTAATTAAATTTGTACTCCCTTTTACTTAAAAATATTTCTTTTTAGGACATAATACCTATCCTAAAATTTTAATTTTTTTTATTGAAATCCTTTTTAAATCGAATCACACAACTACTAATGGCATCCCTCTAGTCAGTTAGGTTAAGATTTCCTAAACAACATTACCATGGCCCCTATAATCGATGTTGTGGGTCAATAAATAACCTCAACACGACACTTTATTTGACGTTGAAAAATGTTACTTTTATAATTAAGATAGTTATCATGTCAGGGTTGTAGATATATATATATATATATATATATATATATATATATATATATATATATATCTTTTTGGCTCTCACAAGATTAACAATTATATGTTCGGGGTTTATCTGAATTTTAATCAGGCTATGGATGAATAATAACAACTCACTAACACGTTTCTGCCTAATCTTAAGTATGATTATCGTTTTATCTTTTCTTTACTTAATCTTTCTTTAATATTATAATTATGGTATAGTTAACTACATTGCCTATCCTTACATTTTCTTCCACTAATTATCACTTTCTATATATATATATATATATATATATATATATATATATATATATATATATATATATATATATATATATATATATATTCATTAAGCATATATATACAATAATTATGATTATATGACAGGATAGTAGGGCAGAGTAGCAGATAAGTTCAATCCCTATCCTCAAACTTGGCCATCATTACTTCTAGGTACTATGTTATCCTAGGAGAATGGCCAATATAATAACTAGGTATAATCATTTCCTAGTATCTCGGGTAGCATAATGATTAGGCATACTATCATTGCATAAAACTAGGCAGAGTTTCTATCGGCAATTTTCCTATCGTTTCATGTCATATGTATAAAGTACTAATATATTTATAAACTATACTTTGACAAAACCGTTTGATAAGCACGTATTAAAACTGTAAAACTATACCACCAATATAAGGTTGATTCGAATTTGGGACTCTGGGGCACCTCGGGAATTGTAGCAGCTCGAGAGAAAGTGAGATAGTGTCAAAAATAGGAGGATGTAGAATGAGTTTACAGACTCTGTTATATATAGCTGAGGTTTTGACGTGTGTGCGATGTTAATATCTATGTGTGTCGCATGTAATCGTCATAGCTTCATCAGGGAATCACCACATGTCACTCTCTCCATGGGCCACGTCGCTCGCAATTCGATCCAATTCAAAGATGCATGTCACGCGATGGCGCACACCTTGCACACACAATTTAGATTTTGAAAAATCCTTATCTTATGCTCTTATCTTTTCCCTCTTTATATCTATGTGATGATCTCAACTTGTATAACTTTCATTTAGGTTGTTTTGGCTAGTTTTGACTTTGCTCTTTTATCCTAACGGGGGTAAAAATAAATGATTTTATAAAAATCATATCTCTCTCATACGGGTCCTGTTTTTGGTAGTCTTTATGTTAAATTTCTTATCTCAAGGAGTACTAAGATTTTCCTTTTTATAACTTTAGTCAAAACTTAACCAATATCTATGTACCATGTTGACATCGTAATAATTATTTACGCGGTTGATCTTACTTTTTACAAAAATCATAATTCCTCCAATTAGGGTCGGATTTTCATTAATTTTATAACCTTGGAGTCACGTCAACGAGTACATTCTGAATATATTAACCGTTTTAGAAGACGGTATAACTTTTAGGACGCTTATTTTTTAGTGTAAACATGAAATTATCTCTAAATATAACAACACATTTGATTATATTTACTCATAAAATAAAACCTTACAATGTTAAGCAATTACATTTATATATCCCTACTATTTCCTAATAGTGGTTAGTGACGAAAATTTTCTTAGTTGTCACATTCTCCCCCCATTTTAGAAACTTCATCCTAAAACTTTATTTTATCGTAAGTATTTCTTTGAACAAGTGATGGTACTTTTCTTCATTTGGTCCTCTCTTTCCTAGGTATATTCAGGTCCTTGCTTATAGTTCCATCGTACCTTAACTATGGGGATCCGACTCTATTTGAGTCGTTTGACCTCTCTGTCCATAATTTCGACTAGTTCCAGAATGAGCTTTAACTCGTGATTGATTTGGATTTAGTCGAAAGGAATGACAAGTTTATCATCAGAGAGATAGTTTTTCATATTGGACACATGGAAGACGTCATGCACGTTATTGAGCTCTTGGGGTAGCCTAAGTCGATAGTGATGGGTTTTGCGCAAAACATCAATCATATGGTGTACATGCAAACCCTAAAGCTTTGGATCGAGGTTTCTCTATCACATATGCAAATTATTCAAAGCTTATAAACCCTAGATCTATCATACAAAATCCAAAAATATCAAATAAGTCAAGTTTAGATGATTACCTTGATTGCAGATTGAAGATCTTTAGCTTATGAGAAGCTAGCACATCAAATGTGATGCCTCTAATGGATCATAAACACCAAAGCAAGTTGGATGATCTTGGAGAGAGGGGATGAAGGGCTCAAAATCGACTCTAAGACTTCTTACGGTTTCTGGTAGCAGAGTTTTGAAGCCCTATGGGTCCTTATATAGTGGAGTTGCTAGGGTTTCAGTCAAAACCCTAATTAGGCCTTAAGCATTCCAATGGAACCTTCTGTAATAAGGCCTTGGACAATTTCAAGGTGGGACTCCACCCTAATTTCATCCACCCCTTTATCCATATGGTCCACAGCCCAAAATCCAATTATCTTATAATTGTAATTCTAGTCCCCCTAAGTTTAATTAATATCTTTTGATCACAAAATTATTTTCTTAATTAATTATTGACCAATATTAATTAATCAATATGATTTCTATTTTAATATATTATTCATATAATATATTAATAAACCATAATATCCTCTTTCTCCACAAATAATCCAGTCAAGTAGCTCCAGTGAAGGCAACCCAAAAGGACTGTGCTACAAGCATGTCAAGTACATACCAAATATAGTTATGGACTTCGAAGCTAATCCAACGGTCTCCCACTTTAATAAGTCTAATAGATATAGATGCAAGTATGACTTCAAAATTCGATTAGCAATTGTAGCTCTCAAAAGTCGTTGTCAAACACTGACTCATCCTTTAGATAAGGGATAGTACAGTCCTTCGTTCTCAAGATATCGTACGGAAAGTTACATGGAACATAGTCATACGTATTGTCCAGCAGTTTATTTCTCAATCTCTGATTTCTCTGACATAGAAATCAATTGATCACATCAACTCAATCCTGACTGAGCCCGGCACATAAGTCAACCCAAATCATCAAGGGGCCCAGATATCGCTTTTACCCTCTTAGGATAAAAGAAACAGATAAACTTCGACTTATATGGACTTACTAATCACTCATCAAATCATACACAATAATGTGTTTTATAACATCAAGTTACTGATGCATTTACACATTATCAATGCATAACCAACTCGCAAAGCTAGGACTTAACCTCATGCAGGGTTAGGATGTCGTTTCCTATGAGCAGTATGTCATCGATATATAATAAGAGGAAGCTAATTATACTCCCACTGACTTTGACATATACACATGACTCATCCTCACTTCACAAGAAGCCAAACTCTTTGACTTTCTCATCGAAACACATATTCCATCTGCGAGATGCTTGTTTCAATCCGTAAATGGATTTATCAATCTTACACATTCTATTAGGATGTTTCGTATCGACAAAACCCTCTGGCTGACTCATGTAAACATCCTCAGCCAACTTCCCATTAAAGAAAGCGGTTTTGACATCCATCTGCCATATTTCATAATCATGAAATGCATCTATGGCTAGCATAATCCTAATAGATTATACCTTCGCAACTGGTGAGAAGGTCTTATCATAGTCAACTCCAGGAGTTTCAGTAAAGCCCTTTGCAACCAATCGTGCCTTATAAGTGTGTACCTTCTCATCCATGTCGGTCTTTTTCTTGAAGAACCATTTGCACCCGACCATCTTACGACCTGGCACATTGTCAACCAAATTCCAAACTTGGTTGTCATACATGGACTGAATCTCGCTATCCATAGCCTCTTTCCATTTCACAGACTTCGGGCCTGCTGTGACAACTGCCAATTCAGGTCATTCTTGGACTCATGCATCTTTATAATAACCATTCATGCACAACATGCCATGACCTAGTAGTATAAATTAGGTCAAAAATCTTGCATAAACTACGATCCAACTAAGGTCTAGGACTAATATACTTGATACTTATAATTCTAGTAAGTTGCTTAGCTACAATAGGAAATGCCAATACTATAATTAGAATAAAGCTTCAAGCTTTGTTATAATTGAAATAGGGTATAAAACTCTAAAAATAAATTAAAACATTCTAATTATACTTCAACATGTTGTTGAATATCAAACAATATTCCAAAAACCCTAAAGAGCCAAAAATCCAAAGTTATAAATTATAAAGCTTAAAAACTTTATAAAATTTGGCTATAAACTTCCTAATATCAAATTATGGATTATACCAATGAACTAGAAATATAAGTTACAAGTATTAATCATAAATTATTTGTTGAAAACAAGATTTTTAAATAAATCAAATTGCTTAATAAACATTTTATAAAAATGAATGTTTTTATATAAAATATAGGAGGGAAGTTTATAAAGTTTAAAATTTAGGAGAGAGGAGGCCA
Source organism: Lactuca saligna (assembly GCF_052625555.1). Lineage (NCBI taxonomy): Eukaryota > Viridiplantae > Streptophyta > Magnoliopsida > Asterales > Asteraceae > Lactuca > Lactuca saligna. The sequence goes on from NC_136425.1 coordinate 122,327,413, forward strand.
AAATTCATGCAAAAACTGGCCATCACCTCTCCCGATGCCCTCTCTCTTCCCCAAAACACAATCATTAAGCTTAAACCCTTACTCCACCTCTTCCCTCTTCACTCTCTCACTTCACTCTCTTCACACACTTCACTCTCTTCTTCCCTATCTCTAAACTCACGAAAATCCTCTCATTTCTCTGCAAAATTTCGAGATTGTGAAGCCCTTGAAGTGTTCTTACTTCTCTCAAGGTCAAAACCAAGGTAAACAACAACATCTTCTTCCATAGTTTCATGGTTAAACCTCTTTTTCTTCTTAGTCTTCTCTACTTTTCGGATTCTATGACTTTCCATGGCTAGAAATCTTTATTATCCCCTTGTGGTTTGTAGATTCTCACCATAACAATGCATGTGTTAGAGATGGTGAAAATCCGGGATCAAACCCATGCAAGGAGTGGAAAAGATGCACATATGATCATGTGACATCAAAACCTAATATTTCATGTTCTTCTCCATTTCTTTTGTGTTCATGCATGAACAAAAGCATTTAAACCATTTCTAGTACATCTTGGATGCTCATTCATTCCATGCATGTGTTAGAAATCGGGCCTTACCAAAGACATGCATGATGTTCTTGTTGAAATACCCTAATAATGCACACAAGCAAACATGCAATCTGCCAGATTACTTTGTTCGACTTTGAACAGTCATAACTCAGTTATTTCTTAACCAAATCATGCTATTCTTTTTGTATTGGTTAGTTCCACGAGTTAACTTTCAAACCCAACTGGTCTCACTGTAAAATATTAAATATTCGATTTTTAGCAGATTTTACAAAAAGGTTGCGCATACAGCTCTTTTTCTGTGATCACTATTTTTATCTTGCTTAAACAATGGCCTTAAACCCAACCATAAATATGAGGAAAAATACCTTAGAAATTTAACATATCTAGTGAATTATGGTTGAAATTTCGTGGCTTAAAACCTCACTGAATGGGCTACACAAATTCATGAACTTCAGCCACATTTACACTTCATGCATTATTGCATGCAACTTTTCTTAAATTGTTTGGAATCATTACCCTCATTTCTCTTCTGAATACATTTTTTTACATTTTTCCTTTTGAAAGCCCTTGCATGCATGAGATAATCTGGAAAATTTCAAGAGCTTTTGTTATTTCTTTGATTTATTAGAATTATTGCTAAAACCAAGGGCATAAATCATATAAAATACTTCTAGAGGTCAATAAATCCTAAATAAATTCATGGATGATCCTTATGGGGAATAATGACGCCTCACCAAATTTCAGCAATTTTTCTTACTGTTTCATATGATTTCTAATTTTCTTTTATTTAGGACATGATAAATTACAAAACCACTTTATAGGATGTGAAAATTGTATCTAACAATTTTCGCATACCTTACCTGTGATGGGTGACTCCAGAAAATAATTTCAAGATTTTCCATCATGTTTTACTATTTTTCCCAATTTTTGGTAATTATAATGGTCTAAAAATGGGAGAAATAGTTCTGATTATCCAAAATTCATGAAAATTTACCAGGATATAATATTATAGAGTAGGAGGTTACATAAAAATTTTGAATATTTTTCTCTACTGTAAACTGTTTTTCTCTTATTTTCTAAAGTTAATTGCACTAAAATACACTTAAATATACATAAATACCCAAAACCAGTTTATACATTATGAAAACCACTTTTGATATTTTTCCCAGGATATTTATACTGTAAATGATGTTACAAAAATTTATGGTGATTTATTTTAACTGTTTAATATTATTTCTTTAATTAATGACTATTTAAAGAAATAAAACAAGGAAAAATAGAAATACCCACTGAAAAATATCTTTTATATTTTTCCCAGCCTATTTATGTATAATAACAATTAAATAAAAAGTTTGGGTAATTTTGGAAACTGTTTTCTATTTATTTCAATTTTTATTGAAATAAATGCTCAAAAAATCATAAAATATAATTAAACAGCTTGGAAATCCATTTTTATAATTTTCCCAGCTTAGTATTGTGTAATAACAGTTAAATAAAAAGTTTGAGAATTTTTATCCCTTGAATGCTATTTTCGTGAATTTATGTTGTAATAAGGACTTAAAAATTTGGAAAGTTTATATTCCAAGGTTGTAATTAATCGCCCGATATATAGAATTTCATTACTTCAGAAAAAGTGTAACTAATTGATATAAAATCCAATACTAAAACATAAATTGGCATTTCCCTATATGTAGAGTTTAGTATATTAGCATTAGATATCGACATGGAAACTCACTAGTGCGTGTGTTTGATGTCGTAGGATCCCGGTAGTAAGACGTTGGTGCATCCCGAAGTACCGCTTGTGTCTACACAAAACATCGTGAGTATTCACGCACTCCCCTATTTTCGGTTTATATGTTTTGGGGTGGAAAAGCATGTCCAGAAAAACTAATGTTTGCATGTTGTATTTAAATTGAATTGTATCAAACATGATTGTTATTGTATTGCTATGTTTCTTTATGTATGTCTATGCAACACGGAACATGAGAACTTATCGTACTAAGGCCCTTCCCTTATCTCTAACCATTAACTCTTTGAGCCAATGGTCGTTATGGATAGCGCTATTAGGAATTGACAACTCCTCACTCGCCCGAATCGCTGGAGTGCATGATACCATATTCATCTATGGAACGATAAGCATAGATCTCGATAGGGCTTCAGTCATAGGTTTGGTTGAGACTCATTGTTTGCTCATACACATACAAACGCGTTTCTCGTTCTAGCAATAAACTTGTATACTTAATAGCAATCAACTTTGTTTTATCATTAAAGCAATGTACTTGTACTTACGAAAAGCATTATTGTACCCTCGATTTATAAACTTGTGATACTCACCAACTATTTTCATAGTTGACGCTCGTTTTACATGCTTTTTCAGGAAGTAATTAGTAAGTGGATGTAAAGATTCATCATCATAGAGCATGTTGCATCGTGTTGAAGCTATTATGAAGCTATATTTTGAACAATGTTATTTTGAAAAACTTGTATTTTGTTTCTTTTGAAGCTATGGGTTGTAAACTTTTAAATACTGCTATGGTGATGTATCTTTATCTTTTGCATTGAAACCGTTATCGCTGTCATACCTTGCGTTTACGCTTTAGCGGGGTGTGACACCTGCCATTGCTTCCTTGTAGCTGTTAGGTTCATCCAAATTTACTAGTGTACTATCACTAATAAACGTATCACCTTCAGTAGTAATATGAAACCCATAATACTTCGGTGGAACACTAACTCTACTGGAACGTCTAAGAGGTAGGGACTCGTCGACCAGTTCAACATGAGTTTCCTCCTCAGGTGGAACGTCGGTGTTAGAGGTTCCTTCATCGTTTAATTCTTGAATCTCTTCAAGATCGATTTGCCTCCCACTATCCCATTAGCTTATGAGTTCTCGCTCTCAGAAAACACCTCTCTTTGCAACGAAGACAACATTGTCACTCGGTCTATAGAAGAGATATCCAAAGGACTTTTGTGGATAGCCTATGAAAATACACCGCTCACTACGAGGTTCGATCTTATCATGAGTCTCTCGTATTACGAAAGTCTCGCAACCTCAAACCTTGATATGTGCTAACGAGCGAGCTTTCCATGTCCACATCTCGTGAGGTGTTTTGCAACCTTCGTCATAGGGACTAAATTAACGATATGGGCGGCAGTCTCTAAGGCATACCCCCAGAATGACATAGGTAATGAAGCATGACTCATCATGGAATGAACCATGTCCAACAAGGTTCGATTATGCCTCTCAGCCACACCATTTAACTACGGTTTCCTAGGTGGTGTTAATTGCGAAACGATTCATTATTCCTTGAGATAATCGTGGAATTCTAGACTAAGGTACTCACCACCTCGTTCGGATCAAATCATCTTGATTTTCCTGCCTAACTGATTCTCTGTTTCTTTCTTAAACCCTTTAAACTTTTTAAAGGTTTCTGACATGTGCTTGATTAAGTAGATATACCCATATCTGCTATAATTATCGGTGAAAGTAACATAGAAGCAGTTTGCATCCCTTATGGTGGATCTAAAGGGCCCACACACATCAGTGTGTATGAGATCCAATAAACCCTCACCCCTTTGACAAGTACCGGTGAAGGGTTACTTGGTCATCTTTCTAAGTAAACAAGACTCGCACATGTCATCGTCCCTAAGGTCGAATGACTCCAACACTCCATCCATTTGGAGTTGGGCTACGTGTTTCTTGTTTACACGTCCAAGACGACAATGCCACAATCATGCTTTATCCAAATCTTTGGAAGAATCGATATAAAACACATCATTTCCTAAGTTGTCTACAATCATCACAGTTTCATATATTCCATTACAAGGCAATGCTTCAAACTATAAAACACCATTAAAGAAAGCATCAATAGAACCCTTTTCATTATCAAATGAAAATCTAAAACCTTGTGTATATAAACCATAAAATGAAATGATGTTTCTTTCCATATCTGGTGAATAGCAATAATTATTCCAATCTACTCCTAACCCATTACTAAGAACTAAAGAGTAAATTCCAATCTTGGTGACAGATGATGCTCTTCTATTCCCCATGATCAAGTTTATCTTCCCATGATCCACATCGCTACTTCTTCTTAGGCCCTACAAATCAGAACAAATGTGAAAACCACATCCTGTATCAAGAACCCAAGAAATAGCATGTGATGAGTTATTAGATTAAATAATATAAGTAACTACGAAGGATTGTTTTACCTTTCCATCCTTGATGTTCTGTAGATACTTCAGGTAGCTTCGTTTCCAATTCCCTTTCTCATGGTGGTAGTAGCACTTTGCATCCTTCGAGTTGGAAGAGGGTGAAGCAGGACTAGCCTTGGTTCCACTAGAAGAGGTGTCATCATGGGACTTTCCCTTATGGTGGCTCTTTGAGGGAGCCTTCCTCTTCTTACCCTTCCCCTGCCCAATAGCCAAGTTGGGGGCAGTAACAGTAGGAGTTGATGCAATCAATTTGTCCTTGAGGTTGCTCTCAGCAGTCCTTAGCAGGCCTTGAAGCTTACTCAAAGTGACCTCCTCCTTGTTCATGTGGTAGGTCATCTAGAACTAGTTGTAACAATGAGATAAGGAGTGAAGAATGATATCAATCGCCATCTCTTCATCGAAGTTAACATTTAACTTCAGCAGGCAGTCGACATATCTCTGCATTTTCTGCAAATGATTCATGACGGACTCTCTGTCCCTCATCTTGGTAGTGATCATCGAAGTGATGATCTCATACCTCTCCTACCTGGCACTTTGGTGGCACTTGTCTAGTAAATCCTGATGCATCTCATAGGGGTAGAAGTCCTCGTAGGACTTTTGGAGTTCGACAGTCATAGTCGTAAGCATGATGCAATGGACTTTCATAGCATCATGCTCATGAGCCTCAAAGGCAACGATCTCCTCGAGAGTAGCAATGTTGACATTCACTTCTTTTAGCTCCTTGTCGAGGACATACTCCTTGTCCTCGTAGCCGGTAACCATTCGAATGTTGTGGATCCAATCATTAAAATTGGTCCCATAGAAAATCACCCTCCCACACAAAGAGTTCGATCCAAAAGTGTTGTTGTTGTTTGAGGTAGATGATGTGTGTAAAACTCACTTAGTTTTAATCCTACTTTAATTATCAAATAACACTCAAAAGGCAGTGAACCTATCAATTGTGGTATAGCTAAATAAGCAGGGTATCGAACACAGGGAACGGCAAATTAAATTAAAAACTAATTCTATCTAAGTTGATTAAGCAAATAGGGGTTTTTCTCTAGTTTTACAAGACTAGAAACTTACTAACTAAAACTAATTTAAGACTAGAAAAGGACAATTTAACTAGATTCAATAATGGAAAAGGAACTTTTGTTTAGTTCAACTCAGTTAACTTTATGGTTGATTTTAAGGTAATAGTGCAATGGATTAATTCTTTCGTTGGTTACCGATTCAAGCGATTAGGTTTATGTTCACTACCCTAATCCTTAGCAAATAAACTAATTCAAACAGTGGCCAATTGCTTAATTTAATCATATTTACTAGATTAATTATTCGGGTTAAGCTAGACTTGCAATAGCTAATTAATTCATTATTCTTAATTAACCTCTTGTTTGATGGTCATCTTACAAGCTTGCACATGAATTTACTCAATTTCCTTATTAATCTTAGTTTCATATTCATTAATTCTAGACATATGGTATAGTGGTCACATATCATATGAGGTTGATAATCAATAGATGTTCATGCTAATCAATTATCTTCCTATTAACAGAAAATTAATTATCATTCATACACAAGGTTCTTTAGCAAGCTAAAATAACAATTATTCACCAACTTGGAATTAATCCTACCAATCAATCAAACCATATTGTCAACTTTGTATTCCCAAACAGAAGTCTAAAGAATTTAGTTCATAACTAAGGTAAATAGCAGCAAAAAAATAAGTTCAAGTTGCTTAATCATGTTGACAAAACAAAAGAAATAAGTAGAATGATGAAATTATGCCTTAGCTACTCCCGGAATTGGATTCTAGCTTCCTTGGTTGACTTCTAGGGTTCTTCTGGCTTCTTATTCACAGCTAAGCACTTCTGAAACTTCCCAGAATTCTCCCCTCTCGATTTGTGGAGTTATCTTTAAATATGCGTTCCGACTCGTCGAGTCCTTCTGGCTTCTTATTCACAGTAGTAGTAGTAGTAGTAGTAGTAGTAGTAGTAGTAGTAGTAGTAGTAGTAGTAGTAGTAGTAGTAGTAGTAGTAGTAGTAGTAGTAGTAGTAGTAGTAGTAGTAGTAGTAGTAGTAGTAGTAGTAGTAGTAGTAGTAGTAGTAGTAGTAGTAGTAGTAGTAGTAGTAGTAGTAGTAGTAGTAGTAGTAGTAGTAGTAGTAGTAGTAGTAGTAGTAGTAGTAGTAGTAGTAGTAGTAGTAGTAGTAGTAGTAGTAGTAGTAGTAGTAGTAGTAGTAGTAGTAGTAGTAGTAGTAGTAGTAGTAGTAGTAGTAGTAGTAGTAGTAGTAGTAGTAGTAGTAGTAGTAGTAGTAGTAGTAGTAGTAGTAGTAGTAGTAGTAGTAGTAGTAGTAGTAGTAGTAGTAGTAGTAGTAGTAGTAGTAGTAGTAGTAGTAGTAGTAGTAGTAGTAGTAGTAGTAGTAGTAGTAGTAGTAGTAGTAGTAGTAGTAGTAGTAGTAGTAGTAGTAGTAGTAGTAGTAGTAGTAGTAGTAGTAGTAGTAGTAGTAGTAGTAGTAGTAGTAGTAGTAGTAGTAGTAGTAGTAGTAGTAGTAGTAGTAGTAGTAGTAGTAGTAGTAGTAGTAGTAGTAGTAGTAGTAGTAGTAGTAGTAGTAGTAGTAGTAGTAGTAGTAGTAGTAGTAGTAGTAGTAGTAGTAGTAGTAGTAGTAGTAGTAGTAGTAGTAGTAGTAGTAGTAGTAGTAGTAGTAGTAGTAGTAGTAGTAGTAGTAGTAGTAGTAGTAGTAGTAGTAGTAGTAGTAGTAGTAGTAGTAGTAGTAGTAGTAGTAGTAGTAGTAGTAGTAGTAGTAGTAGTAGTAGTAGTAGTAGTAGTAGTAGTAGTAGTAGTAGTAGTAGTAGTAGTAGTAGTAGTAGTAGTAGTAGTAGTAGTAGTAGTAGTAGTAGTAGTAGTAGTAGTAGTAGTAGTAGTAGTAGTAGTAGTAGTAGTAGTAGTAGTAGTAGTAGTAGTAGTAGTAGTAGTAGTAGTAGTAGTAGTAGTAGTAGTAGTAGTAGTAGTAGTAGTAGTAGTAGTAGTAGTAGTAGTAGTAGTAGTAGTAGTAGTAGTAGTAGTAGTAGTAGTAGTAGTAGTAGTAGTAGTAGTAGTAGTAGTAGTAGTAGTAGTAGTAGTAGTAGTAGTAGTAGTAGTAGTAGTAGTAGTAGTAGTAGTAGTAGTAGTAGTAGTAGTAGTAGTAGTAGTAGTAGTAGTAGTAGTAGTAGTAGTAGTAGTAGTAGTAGTAGTAGTAGTAGTAGTAGTAGTAGTAGTAGTAGTAGTAGTAGTAGTAGTAGTAGTAGTAGTAGTAGTAGTAGTAGTAGTAGTAGTAGTAGTAGTAGTAGTAGTAGTAGTAGTAGTAGTAGTAGTAGTAGTAGTAGTAGTAGTAGTAGTAGTAGTAGTAGTAGTAGTAGTAGTAGTAGTAGTAGTAGTAGTAGTAGTAGTAGTAGTAGTAGTAGTAGTAGTAGTAGTAGTAGTAGTAGTAGTAGTAGTAGTAGTAGTAGTAGTAGTAGTAGTAGTAGTAGTAGTAGTAGTAGTAGTAGTAGTAGTAGTAGTAGTAGTAGTAGTAGTAGTAGTAGTAGTAGTAGTAGTAGTAGTAGTAGTAGTAGTAGTAGTAGTAGTAGTAGTAGTAGTAGTAGTAGTAGTAGTAGTAGTAGTAGTAGTAGTAGTAGTAGTAGTAGTAGTAGTAGTAGTAGTAGTAGTAGTAGTAGTAGTAGTAGTAGTAGTAGTAGTAGTAGTAGTAGTAGTAGTAGTAGTAGTAGTAGTAGTAGTAGTAGTAGTAGTAGTAGTAGTAGTAGTAGTAGTAGTAGTAGTAGTAGTAGTAGTAGTAGTAGTAGTAGTAGTAGTAGTAGTAGTAGTAGTAGTAGTAGTAGTAGTAGTAGTAGTAGTAGTAGTAGTAGTAGTAGTAGTAGTAGTAGTAGTAGTAGTAGTAGTAGTAGTAGTAGTAGTAGTAGTAGTAGTAGTAGTAGTAGTAGTAGTAGTAGTAGTAGTAGTAGTAGTAGTAGTAGTAGTAGTAGTAGTAGTAGTAGTAGTAGTAGTAGTAGTAGTAGTAGTAGTAGTAGTAGTAGTAGTAGTAGTAGTAGTAGTAGTAGTAGTAGTAGTAGTAGTAGTAGTAGTAGTAGTAGTAGTAGTAGTAGTAGTAGTAGTAGTAGTAGTAGTAGTAGTAGTAGTAGTAGTAGTAGTAGTAGTAGTAGTAGTAGTAGTAGTAGTAGTAGTAGTAGTAGTAGTAGTAGTAGTAGTAGTAGTAGTAGTAGTAGTAGTAGTAGTAGTAGTAGTAGTAGTAGTAGTAGTAGTAGTAGTAGTAGTAGTAGTAGTAGTAGTAGTAGTAGTAGTAGTAGTAGTAGTAGTAGTAGTAGTAGTAGTAGTAGTAGTAGTAGTAGTAGTAGTAGTAGTAGTAGTAGTAGTAGTAGTAGTAGTAGTAGTAGTAGTAGTAGTAGTAGTAGTAGTAGTAGTAGTAGTAGTAGTAGTAGTAGTAGTAGTAGTAGTAGTAGTAGTAGTAGTAGTAGTAGTAGTAGTAGTAGTAGTAGTAGTAGTAGTAGTAGTAGTAGTAGTAGTAGTAGTAGTAGTAGTAGTAGTAGTAGTAGTAGTAGTAGTAGTAGTAGTAGTAGTAGTAGTAGTAGTAGTAGTAGTAGTAGTAGTAGTAGTAGTAGTAGTAGTAGTAGTAGTAGTAGTAGTAGTAGTAGTAGTAGTAGTAGTAGTAGACATCCATATATGGGAGGGTTCAATTGAGAAAAAAAAGTTTTAGAATGTGGGAATCATTCTCTGCCAATCATTTATTTTTGCCGAACTGCATCACTACAAACTCGTAGTGTCCATAACGAGTTCGGAAGTCTGTCTTGGGAACATCTTCCTCTAGCACTCGTAGTTGGTGATATCCGGATCGTAGATCTATCTTCGAGAAGTATTTGGCTACTAGAGTAGCCCCTGGCACTAAGTCGATTCAGAACTCGACTTGGCATTTGTGGTGGTAATCCTGGGAGTTCTTCTGGAAAGATGTCGGGAAAGTCACGTACTTCTGGGATGTTCTGAATGTCTTTCATTTCTTGACTCGTATCGATGACGTGTGCGAGGAATGCATGATATTCCTTTCGTAAGCATTTCTGGGCTTGGATGCACGAAATAATGTGAAGGTTTGTACTTGGTTTTTCATCGTAGATAATTAAGGTTTCGTTGTTAGGAAGGTTAAGACGAACTGCTTTCTCAAAGCACATGATGTCGACGTGAAGAAGACTCAACCAATCCATGCCGATGATAACGTCGAAACATTTAATTGGGACCGGCATGAGGTCTATCTTGAAAGTATGGCCATCTAAAGTTAGAGTACAACCTACGTATATGCAGCTAGTACTTTCCGTTTTCCCATTTTCCATATCTACAATGAATGATTTATCTAAGGCACTGGGTTTTTGTTTAAGTAGGTGTGCAAATTTATGGCTTACAAAACTCTTCTCCACTCCACTGTCGAAAAGTATGCAAGCATATGAGTTATCGAGGAGAAATGTATCAGTAACTATCATAGGATAAGCTACTGATTCCTCGTGGCCCATGGCCATAACTCTTCCTACTCCGCCAGCCATCCCCGCCTTAGGGCAGTTCCTCTAGTAGTGGCCCAACTCGTCACAACCGTAGCAATCTTGGCCCATACCGGCGTTAGGAACTTGGGTGGTCGGTCCTGCTGGAGTCTTGAAGAAATGAGTTGTATGCCCCTTCCTATTGCAGTTAGAGCACTGCATCTCCTTGCAAGGTCCACGGTGATGGAAGTTGCATTTGTTGCACTTCAGAAGAGTTCTAGCATAAGTTTTTTGTTGGTAAGGGGTTCGCAGGGACAACGGGAGTTACTGTGGTAGCATTGATTGCCACAAGTTGTTGTCTCTTGGAGGATTCTTGCAAAGCCCCTCTTTTTCTCTTGTTCCACCCCTTCTTGTTGTTGTTGTCCTTTTGTGGCTGGGGTGTAGGGATTGTTGGGTTCTCGTGTTTCCCGTGGTCTATGAGAGATTGTGCCAGCTCCTTGGCGTTGTCAAAAGTGACAGGCTTGGAAGCTAACACACTTGACTGGATCTGGGGCGACAGTCCCCAGATGTATCTCTCTATTCTTTTGCTCTCCAGAGCAACCATGTCAGGGCATAGGATTGCCAGATCACAGAACCTATTTGTGTAGGTTGATATGTCGGATCCAACCATTTGTAGACCCCAAAGTTCCTGTTCGAGTTTTTGTATTTCCCCTCGAGGACAGTACTCTCTCATCAGCATGGCCTTCAAGTGTTCCCAACTGATGGAATTTGCCACCACTATAGTCAGAGACTTAACATGGCCATTCCACCATGTTAGTGCTCTGTCAGAGAACGTAAAAGTAGCAAACTTGACCTTGTTCCCCTCCGAGCAGGCACAGATTTCAAAGAACGCTTCCATCTTTTCAACCCATTACCTTAAAACCATAACCCCACCATTTCCATTGAAGTTTCGTGGTTTGCCATTCGTGAAGTCCTTGTAGGTGCATTCCCGAGGATGCCCGTGGCTCTCGCCATGGTTGGAGGGATGTGAACATGTTCCCGATCCACTAGGGCAGGACTATTGATGGCTGATACAACAGCTGCTATGGCTGTTGTGAAGGTTGCCTGGAACATAGTGGCAATGAAAGGAGGAGGTGGTTGAGGAGGTTAAGGTGGTGGAGGAGGTGGTGGTATCGGTGTTTCGTTATTTTGGTTACGCCTTGGATTTCTGCGTGGTGGCATCTTTTAGCTATACGTTTAAAAGATGACAACATTGATAAGAATAATCGAATAATGAGAGTGACTCATGGACTAACCCTCCATAGTCAAACATCACAATGAATAGTATGTTTGAATGGCCTAGAAGTAGGCCTTACATCAACCAAGATGAGAAAATGTTGACAGAACTATGACTAGATCAAGAGATCAAGACCTAACAGGTCTAAGATTTACAAAGATAGGAAATTAGACCAAAGTTTTTACATAAACTAGGTTATATCCAAAAGATGAGTCGCTGAGATTCTATCAACGACGAGAACTGCTAGCATGAGTTCTTGATCCCGACAGTAGGCGTTCTATGTCCCTTATACGCCTGTCAGGTCTTGCTTTCTGAGCTCGAAGTTCCCTGACCTCAGCTTGGGTTTCAGCAAGTTCTCTCTGCAGAGCTGCATTGCAGAACAGAGTCCTTTCCTGAGCAGACTCTAGTTGGCGAATGCAGACAGTATTAATGCCAGAGTTGGTGTCAATCTCCAAGACTCGATTGATAGTTGATTGACCCAATATCGTGTTCCGAGAAATCCTACGAACCATGATGGATAGGACCCTGTCAGCAGAACCTCCCTCAGTGAGGTTGTAGAAGCTTCTGTCTCCGTTGTAGAGGATAGGTTGACCCTGTTCCTGACTCCATGTATTCAAGTTTGTGGCCCACAGAGGTGTGGATCCTTGAAATGCAGGACGGGGGTTCAGGTTTGGGTTTTGAGCAGCTGGGGTAGGTTGTTGACTTCAGGCTCCGAGTCAAAAATATCAGAAAAGCCCTCAGCATGGTGATCATCCAAAGGGATTGGGTGATCATCTTCTGGTTCTTCTTCTAGCCATCCAGCGTTGCCTTGGTTTGGGAAGTACGGGTTGCCGAGGTGAAATCCTTCCATTATATCTACGCGAGAAAAGGGATATAAGAAATAACTAACTAGATGAACTAACTAAGATAATTACAGTAAGAGCAAATACCCCTATGGTATTTCTTTGTGGTTGTGTTGGTAAGTTTTTAGACTTGTTGCCACATCACAACCATTCTTGGGCATATGCTAATCACTCCTTGGACCAGCATAGTTGATCATGCTATGCCACTCCCAAGACTGACCATATATCACCAGGCTCACTTGTGAGATTCAACAATCGTAATACTTTTGTTCTTGTCATTGTGACACCGATTTTAGTATGAATGCAGACACGTATACTTAATTAAATATTTTATTATTTAAAAGTATAAACTCTTAGTCTGAGTGTTTTAATCCCAATGTATTTATAGTTAGTATATCTTTTATGGGTTGATATACTATATTCACTATAAACAAGGCTCCGATACCAATCTGTCACACCCCAAAACCAAGAACGGCGGAAACGTTCAGGGGTGGAGGACGTCATGTACAGTATCACAACGATGCAAAGTAGTAAACAAGAAACAACATCATCCATTGCATTAAAATTAAATATTTAATACATGTGTGTTCTTTAATAGTAATAAGACACCAAAATATGAAATCAAAATAAAAGACGAGTCTTGTCTATGCTCCGTCTTCTCAAACCTAGCCATCGTACCTGTCTACTGGTGACCTGAGAATATAAGTTATTTTGAAAGCGAGTATCAGCATAAAGCTGGTGAATTCATGAGTTTTAAGTGTCATTGTCTTGTTTTGGAAAGGTCTTATGAATGCCATGTAAATCTTTGAATGAAACAATTGATATAAGTATGAAAACCCTAGAAAATCCCATATTTCCTATTAGTATAAGAGTAGTCTTCTACCAAGACCCAAAAGTTTTGAAAGTATTCTTCTACCAAGACCTGTATGTTTGAAAGTAGTCTTCTACCAAGACCTGTATGTTTGAAAGTAGTCTTCTACCAAGACTTGTATGTTTAAAAGTAGTCTTCTACCAAGACCTATATGTTTAAAAGTAGTCTTCTACCAAGACCTGTATGATTTGCTATAACAATGATAGTTTTCCCTCATTTCGACCATTACTAACAGTACCTAGTCTACCTCATCGTTTATGTGAATGTATGACAATATAAAGTAATAGGAAAAATATAGCCATGTAAGTGTTATCCTTTTGTATTAGGATCAACTCGACATCGCGACTGCCGAAATGTATAACCTTGAACATCTGTAGATTGTTCATTTTCCTCTGTAGCTGGCAGCAGGTTTAAGGAATGGTTAGTCCCGTAAAGGTACCCCTAATAAAAGTATCAACCTTAGGCATCCGTAGATGTTCATTACCTCTGTTGCTAACAGGTGGGTTCCTGAATGGTTAGTCCCGTCTAGTTATTCTTTTTTACTAGGATAGGCAAAACAATTTACAAATATGTACTAGTAACTCATCATATTGAATCTAGGCACAAGTATCCATGTAAGTGTATACAAATAAATGTATATATGTAAATGTATTCATGTAAGCATATCGATGTAGATGTATTCATGTAACATGTAATGTATAGTATAGACTCATGAATGAACTGACTCTGGTGTAATTCCTTGTAATAGGAATAATGTTTTGTATCTCCTAACTATCCCTATAATAGTTAACTGGAAGGTAATTGATTGTCCAAGCAGGTTTATACACCCTTGCTACACAAGAGTGTGGGAAACTGAATGAAGGATTGAAAGTTATCATATCAATACATATATAAGAACATAAGTGTATAGATATAGTTTTGATCAAGAAGATGAAAATGGTTTTGTAAGACATTTAAGAGTTTTGAACAATAATTGAGAATGACTTGATGTCATTTTAATAAACATTTCAAAAGTAATACATTTGATAACAAATCATTTTTAAGATAGAAAACCATTTCATACATCACATTTTGAAGCATGTGAAATCGGTTGGATGAAAACACATTTATAAATCACATGTGATTGATTCTATAGCATGTTGTTTTCTACTTGTATCCCACCCCCCCCCCCCATTAAAGCATTTAAAATCATTTAAAACATTGATTAAGGGGTATGAACTCACTTGTAGATGGTGGTTTGGATGAACTGAATGATGTAGGATTGCTAGGTGTCAAGTGAAGACTTGTACAGACACAATGATCCTAGTGAACATATAATCACACATATTTGTATCCAATTAGGCTTTAAACCACTAATTGACTAAGTTAAGACATCCTAAGACATGTAAAACACCTTATTTAACTGCTACAAGTCATAAGGATTGTATCTAAGTGTTGTAGCACCTTGCTATTGTGTTTGGGGTTCAAGGGTAAACTCCCTTGGAGTTTCAGGTTTTGTGACCATAACCCCATGGGTTTACAGTTGTAAACACATGTTCTTTTTGATCATTTGTTGTTTTGAATCTCTACAAGCCATTAGAAGTATCCCCTCTTCATGCTTAAGCCTATGGAAGTGTTTAGGGCACCATTTCACTCCTAAATGGAGTTTACGGTCCCTGGACCATTTCCCTTTGGGTTTACAGTCGTAAACCCCCAAGGTTTATGGTATTTTGTTGTTTTCAAGTCCTTAACTCAACAAGGAAAGGATCTAAGCAAGTTACCAAGGCTTATGAAGGGACTAGGGACATTTTGGCACACTAAATAGGGTTTACGTTCCAAGAACACCTTAGACCGTAAACACCTTGATCTTGGTGTTTCATGGTGTTTTTCTTGATGTAATGAAGTGTAAGAAGCTTTACAATACACTAGGGTAGGAGTACTTACTAGTTAGAAGCTTGAAATGAGCCAAAAGTCCAAGACACTAGTGTGTGTTCTTGGTGTTCTTGGTGAAACTTGAAGATTCACCCTTTTGGAAAGATCTAACGGATAGAAGTGTGTTAAATCACTAGATTAAGTGATATACTAACTTGAAAGGGTTAGAAACACTTACTGGATGAATATTTGGAAGAAATCTTTGGATGATACTTGAGAGAGTTTGAGATTTGGATCTTGAAAGTTGGAAAAGTGATAAAAATAACTAAGTGTCACTTTTATACCACTCCCCCATTAGGGTTTACGGTCTTAAACACCAATTTTAGGCTGTAAACTCTAAACTTTTGATGTTTCGAGACTTTATTGTTGCACAATAAACCCTAGGGCGTCCTCTCTCCTGATATCTCCTAAAGTGTTAATCCTAGAATACTCAAACTTATTCCAAAAAGTCTGAAAATTAACAGTAACTGTTCTGACTTCTATTGATTTGATATGTTATACATAATGGAAATTTCGGATTGTCACACCGTCATTCTGAGGATGATAGGGTGTACTCATATCCAGATGAGTACCAAGGGATTTCAATAAACTTTTCTAGAATCGGGAGGTAAATCTGCTATCTATTTCAGAGATAACAGATAGCGGTACTCCGTGCAATCTGATAATCTCTCTAAAGTATGTCATGGTCAGCTTCTCCATATTATATGTCTCTTTTATTGGTAGGAAATGGGCAAACTTGGTTAATCTATCAACAACTACCCATATAGTTTCGTAACCACTAGCAGTCTTAGGAAATTTGGTTACAAAATCCGTTATTATCTGCTCCCACTTCCACTCGAGTATCTCTGGTTATTGTAATAAACCTGATGGCCATTGATGTTCTGCCTTGACCTTGGAACATGTTAGGCATTTACTTACATAGATCGCAATTTCATCCTTCATGTTCGGCCACCAATAAAGAGTTTTTAAATCTAGGTACATCTTGTCTAATTCGGATGGATGGAGTACCTAGTCCTATGGGTCTCATATAAGACTGGTATTTTGACATCTTAAAACTTTGTAACCCATATACGGTCCATGAAGTATCATGCTCCATCATCCTTAATCTATAGTTGCTTTTCCATTCCTCTAAGGCTCTCTACCTTGATGTTTTCTTCTGTTAGAGGCTCGAGCTGAGCATTTCTAATTGTAACATCCTGTTTCCTTCCATTTCTGAGCCATGGACTGAAAGTCGATTGTGTAAGGTCTTGGGCCTTAAGGAAGCAAAGTTTAGTCCTTGTGGAAGGAGGCAATGATGGTTAAGACATTTTACCCTTGAATTGTGTCAACATTTGTATCTCTTCTGGGTATTTTGAAACGTCAAGTTACACTCGGCAATTAGAACTCTGAATCTTCAATGGGGGTTAAGATGAGGCTTCATCATTCATTTGTGATGGTTCAACATGAGCAGCTTCCGCCATTGTTAGGGTTTGGAGGTTTGACTGAAAAGATAAGTATAAGGAAAGAGAATTTGGGGAAAATATTCAACTTGAATGCGGAAAGTTTAAAGGTGTGACCCCCAAAATCCTTTTATAATTAATACATAATTTCAATTTGAAGTCATTATCAATGAAATCACGGCACGTGTATCCTTGGAAAGTGGACCAATTGTCGTAAAAGTTGCCATGTCTGAAAACTAATAAGCACTTTTTCCTAGAAAACCGTGAACCAACCAACCCATCACATCAATCAATCGTTTTGCTTGCCTCAAGAGGAAAAGAACCGTCATTGAACCTTTGTTTCGAGTCAGGGCTCATTCGCTTTTGGGTTTAGAAATGAAATAACCAGACATTTGAAATCTAGGTTTGAGTTGGTAATACCCAATTCCTTGAGGATTTATGTGCTATAGTGTGCCAAATAAATAGTGGGAACCAAGATAAAAAAAATGTGCATATAGTGACATCAAATAACCATTTGATGTAAAAGCAGATGGATCCCATGCAAAGATCTCTTCATTCAATATCAAGAGAGATATCGAACTGCTTGTGTGGTATCCCGTGAATTACAATCGAATACTTATAAAAAAGTATCGAAGGGCTTCTTTTAGATAGGCTTCGAAGGTAGTCTCAATTTTTTCATGATCACAACTTAACATAAGTGTGAATTCAATTATCAAAATTACTTGTATGACTAGTGTAGTTAGTGACAAAAGAAGGTTAGATAAATTTTGAAGTGACAAAAGGTTCAAACTGATATTCATATAGAAATCATATTCCAAGAAAAAATAAGTGTTGGATCCTATTTAGCAAAAATGTCTTGGGTAAAGAAAATTTTATCAATACCACTCAAATCTAAAGAAATATTATTTTGAATATCGAAGAAAGGTACAAAAACAAATGTTTCGTGAAAATCTTGAACATAAAATTCACCGTCAATTATTTGATTAGTTGGAAATTTTGGGTTTCACCATCAACACGGACTCGTGAATCAGGATCATAAACACATACTTGTGCAGTATCTACATTATGATTGGTTTTTACCAGAGATGTCGAGGATACGCAAGTGAAGTTTGTGAATCGTGAAGAAATAAGTTGATGAAAAATATTGGTTAAGAAACAAAGTGCACCTCTATGAATGATATGGACATAACAGAAATCTCTTTACTCAAAGTGAGAAGAGAAACGTAGCTCATCGACTAATGTGAATATAGCCTGATTGGGAGGGAAGGAACACTCGTGATGAGTGATCTATTAAGGCGTCGAAACACATTTAGTCTATGAGGCTTAAGTCGACATACAACAACATGCTTCTAGGGATGTTTAACTAGTGCAAAGATTCGAAATTATACATGTCCCCCAATGACGAAGCAATGATCACCATAATATGTCAATATAACACTACACATAAAATCATTAAATAAACAAAATAACAAAAAAATTGGATTTTTGGTTTTGTAATTAAAATAACACAAATAAGAAAATCTTTTTGGAAATTTTATTTTTGAAATTTAAAGACAAAAGAAAAAAAATATTTTGGGATTTTTGATTGTTTTTGAAAATGAAGAACAAATGAAAGAAAATCTTTTTGGTTTAGAAAAACAATATGAAAATAATAAAATGTTACCAGTCATTCAAAGTGAAGAGTATCAACAAACAAACTTGATACTTCGAAACAACATGTCTTCTCTGACAATGAAGTTTGATCTGGCTCATTCAGAGATATTTTGAAAGCGAAGCATTTCGAATGTTGAACAGTGAACACTAACCTCGGAATCCGTCAGTGGTATGTCGACTCCTTGGTATTTCACAATGAAGACAAGTTTGGAACATCATTTGCATCGAGCATTCCTAATCTAAACAAGGTCCTTAGAAAAGAGTTCTCATCCAAAGGCTTTATGAAAATGCCAGCAAGTTGATCCGTTGTCTTTACAAAATGAACCTCTATGTTTCCATCCTCTACATGATCCTTGAAAAAATGATATCGAAGTGCGATATGTTTGGTCTTAGAATGTTGCATCGTATTATAGAAGATGTGTATGGAACTTTATGAATCAAAATACAAGGGAATCTTCTTCATGTTGATTGCATAATCACGAAGTTGACTTTCTATCCATATGACCTGAGAAGTGCAAGTTGTCGCAGCAACATATCCGGCTTCTGCTGTGGAAATCGAAACACATGTTTGTTTCTTTGATTGCTAACTAACAAGCTTCCCGTCCTAAAGTTGACATCCACCAGAAGTTATTTTACTGTCGAGTTGACACCCACCAAGGTCTGCATCGGAAAATGCTTGAATGAAAAAACTTGTCTTTAAAGGATACCATCAACCCAACCACACAGTTACTTTCAAATATCGAAAGATATTCTTCACAGCTGTTAAATGAGGTTCTATGGGATTTGACTGATACCTATCACAATTACAAACAACGAACATTATATAAGGTCTACTAGCAGTTAAGTATAGTAACAAACTGATCATGCTCTTGTACAATGTAATATCGACAGCAGGCTTGTCCAACGAAGGTCCTAAGCACATGCCAACAGCCATCGGTACTCTCAATTTTAAACTATTCATCATGCCAAATTTCCCAAGCAAGTTTCGAGAATACTTTTCTTGATAAATGAAAATTCCATCTCTGCTTTGACGAATATTCAATCCCAAAAAATTATTAATCTTACCCATCATGCTCATTTTGAATTGACTTTTCATCATATTCTCAAATTCTCTAAACAATGAAGGGTCATTCTAGCCAAAAATAATATCATCTATGTAAATTTGAACGAGCATAAAATGATCCCCCACTTTCTTTTGAAATATAGTGGGATCAACAGATCCTTGTTTAAATTTCGAGGGTTTCAAGAAATTAGTAAGAGTTGCATACCAGGCTCAATGTGCTTGTTTTAAGCCCTAGACAACTTTATCAAGAATATAACAATGATCAGGGTATTTATCATATTCTCAAATTCTATAAATAATGAAGGGTTATTCAAGCCAAAAATAATATCATCTATGTAAATTTGAACAAGCATCAAATGATCCCCTACTTTCTTTTGAAATAGAGTGGGATCAACATTTCCTTGTTTAAATTTCGAGAGTTTCAAGAAATTAGTAAGAGTTGCATACCAGGCTTGAGGTGCTTGTTTTAAGCCATAGACAGCTTTATCAAGAATATAACAATGATCGGGTTATTTATCATTTACGGAATATGGTAGTTGTTCAACGTACACAATCTCTTCTAATTCACCATTAAGAAAAGTGCACTTGACATCCATTTGATAAATGTCGAAGTCCTTGTCTGCTGCATAAGCGAGAAATATTTTAATAGCCTCGAGTCTCGCAACAGTGACAAAGGTTTCGTCATAGTCAATACCTTCTTGTTGCGAATTGCCACACCCCAAAACCGGGATGGCGGAAACGTTCGGGGGTGGAGGACGTCATGTATAGTATCACAACAATTGCATCATAGTAATCAAAGTAAACACAACCATTACAGTATAATATGAATATTTACGTCTTGTTTGATTCCAAGTTTGTATACATCAAAAGTAGCAAAAATATAAAGACGAGACCTTGAATGCTCCGTCTTCTCAAAAGCTAGCAAGAGTACCTGTCTACTGTTGTCCTAAGAATACAAGCGATTTTTAAAACATATCAACATAAAGCTGGTGAGTTCATAATCATGTTTTTGTAATGAAAACCTGTGAAGAAATCTGTAAAATGTATGTATGTTTTCCAAGAAAATCCAATATTTTCTAATATGTTTGCTCATTAATGTAGGTATCGTATGCCTTGTTTAAAAACCCTGGCTACCGCAAGTATGCAATGTATGTTCTTGTTTGATCTGTATGAAAACCATTGTATGAAATCCTTAGCTATCACTAGTAATGTAAACAATATATAGAACGTTACTCTTATTTTTTGTAAAGTATTGAAGTTTAACTAGGAAAATCCTATATTTTCCCTTGAATGTGTGGTGTTGCTTTAATGGTTCTGAAACTGTAAGGCATAAGTATTTCCACACTTATGTTATTAAAGCAATTGTCCATGAGAAGTGTATTATTACATAAATATGTCGTTATTATTTACTGGCGAGTTTTATGACCATACTAAACTTGATACGACGTGAATCGGATGCCAATATCCTTTATGATTTTGTCACCCGTAGACCTTCCGGTCCTACTGTAGCTAGCAGCAAGGTGTAGGGTAGTCAATCCCGTATAGATGTATACATCAAAATCACGTTCTCCCTCCAGGAGACTCTGGTTCATAAGGGTAATCCTCCACTTAGTATTGTTTGTAGGCACCCAAGGATGTGGCTCCCAACTAGATTAACGACTTTACAAATAATAATATGTGAAACGTAACATTCAATTGTACTTGAATTCGATGTATGTCTTGTAGAGTAAAAACAATTATACTTAAATAATTATTAACTGTTGTACTCTTGTAGTAATGTATGTCATAAACTAAATATGTCATAGTTTATATATTCAACCATGTAAGTAGTTTGTATCTGTAAAACTAGTAATGAATTCCCCAAACTATACCTATTATAGTTTGACTATTATGTTCGTGAAACTGTTCTAAAAACTATGCAATTAAATTAGAAAATGTCCCTTATGCTCCGCATAATACAAGACGGATAAAGTATCTAAATGCTTTATGAAATAGCATAATACAATCAATTGCCATATGGTTGGCACCGTTACAGTAATGACAATCGAAACCAGAGTCACCCTTTAATTTGTTTTCTGGCTTCTCAACCTCAAACTTGTTTTCTTCTTCTCCACCTCCGTTTCATCTCTCACATTCTTCCCAGACGAGTTTCCCTTGAAATCACTTCCTTTAAAATTCAGATTGAATGGCCTTTTGTAAAACTTCTTGACTTTATTATTCGAATAATACGTCACAGCTTTGTCACCTGTGTTCATGATAAAACCTTCATTATCAAAACCATCAACACCGGCAGATTCAATTTCAGTTTCTTTCCAGAAACTTTCGAAACCAGTGCCAGAGGTCTACCCAAACTTAGTTTTCTTTCTTTAGAAATCTCATTAATCTCACTCTCATGGTCTTTCAGAACATTATAAAGATCACCAAGTGAATAATTGTCGAATCTTTGTTGTGTTTTGATCATTAAACTAACATTCCTCCACTCCTTTCAAAGTCCCGTCAAGAAAGTTAAAATGTACTCCAAAAATGAACGATTAATGCCATAGCGACTGCACTTGAAGATTAATTCATTCAGATGATCATAGTACATTTCAATGGTCTTCATCTCCTTCTGTTTGAATTCAACTAATTCAAGTAGACATTGCTTAACAGAACTTTTTCTAGTCGTCTCACTTCCTTGATACTTTTCTTTCAAAGTATCCCATATCTCAGCTGCTGTTTTGCAACCCCGGACGTAATTGTAAACCACCGGTGGAAAAGCACCATCAAGTTCACACAAGCATTTCTTGTCATTTTTGTTTTGTTTATCTGCTTGGAGCGTAACATCAGCAGATGAACCAGCAGTTCAAATTTCTACAAGCATCGATGGACGAAAGTTTCCATTCTTGATACAATGCATTAGATCTTCATCAATCTCATTCAGATAATCTTCCATCCTATCAGCCCATGTTCATAGTATTCAGGAATCAGTAGTAGAATTTTGGTTGAAGAACCAAGAAGATGAGAAAAAACGGTCATCGTGTTCATGTTGAAGTTACCCATTGTTGTATGGACAATAATGATGAAAATCTTCTAAGAGAAGAATCTGATGAACAAATCTTCCAGAAAACAAACAACGAACACTCGATTTATTAGACGAAACGTGGAATCGAATCAAAATAGTTGATCAGAAGAGATTTTCTTGATCAAAAGTGCAGAATATTTTTTAATCGATGACGAGATTCAAAAACTTTTGAAAACACGAGAAAATCATAAATCAACTGAGAGAATACTGCTCTGATACCAAATGTAGTTTGAATAAATCGATTAAATTGAAATAAATCAGAGTACAGATCTAATCAAGAGCACAAAACATAAATAAGATTTATTTGACTCTATTAACACTTCAGTATGAGTACAAAAAATATGAGAGAGTAAAGTGCACAAAGTTCTACACTCGTTACTCTTACCCTAGTACTAATCCCTATTTATGTGAACAGCTGAAGTGAACAAAAAATACATTAGGGCGTAAATATGAAAGCTTCAAAATCTAAACTACCCTTACGAAATACATACATTCGAATCTAACATACCAATTTCAAATCTTAACAAGTTACAAATGACTTCGACACCTCACAACTAAATTCAAACTTAACAGAAACATTAGTTTTGTAAACACTTTATGGAAGAATTTGGTTGTTTTTTAAAGTTAAAATGTATTTTGACTTTTGGATGTTACATCTAATCTGCGAGATTAGACCAGAATGGATAGTCATTTAAAGTGCTTTGACTCTACGAGGCTTAACTCTCTTTACGACTTAATGCGTCAGCTACGACATTAGCCTTGCTTGGATGATAACGGATCTCACACTCATATTCATTAAACAATTCCAACGATCTTTTTTGTCTCATCTTGAGTTCCTTTTGGTCGAAGATTTGATGGAGACCCTTGTGGTCCATGTAGATTATACACCTCATTCCATAAAGATAATGACACCAAATCTTCAATGCAAAAACTACAGCTCCCAACTCTAGGCTGTGGGTGGTATAGTTGTTCTCCTACACCTTGATTTGACATGAGGCATATGCTATGAATTTATCCCTTTGCATCAATACACATCCCAATCCCTGATGCAAAGTGTCACAATACACAATGCAATCATTAGTAACCTCAAGAAGGGATAGTATTGGTGAACTGCACAACATTTCCTTCAGCTTTTGGAAAGTTATTTCTTGTTTGTCTACCCAAACAAATTTTGTTTCCTTTTGGGTCAATGTTGTAAAGGGCTTAGCTATCCGAGAGAAATTTTCTATGAATCTCCGATAATATCCCACTAAGCCTAAGAATTGACGAACCTCGGTTGGTGTCTTGGGCGCTTCCCAGTTCTTTACATCTTCAATCTTGGAAGGATCGACGTGAATTCCTGTATTACTTACTACGTGTCCTAGAAAGTGTACTTCTCTGATCCAAAATTCGCACTTGGAGAATTTTGCGTACAAAATTTCCTTCATTAATAGCTTTAGAATCACTCAAAGATGTTGCTCATGCTCTTCTTTGGTTCTTGAATAGTTCAGAATATCGTCGATGAATATTATCACGAATTTGTCCAAGTAGGGCTTGCACACTTGATTCACGAGATCCATAAAAATGCTTGGGGCATTAGTCAGTCCAAAAGGCATGACCAAGAACTTGTAATGACTGTATCGGGTTCTAAACGTAATCTTTGGAATGTTTTCTCCTATTACTCTAAGTTGATGGTATCAAGATCTCAGATCGATCTTAGAGTAATAACTGAACCATTGTAGTTTATCGAAGAGATCGTCGATTCAAGGAGGTGGATATCAATTCTTGACGGTCAACTTGTTTAATTCCCTATTGTGATGCACATCCGAAAAAGGTCCATTTTCTTCTTGACAAATAGGATGGGTGCTCCTTAAGGAGAAAAGTTTGGTATGATAAAACCTTTGTCAAGAAGTTCGTATATTTGATTGGAGAGCTCATGCATCTCCGACGATGCTAATCTATAAGGAGACTTTACTATTGGTGCAGCTCCTAGAATTTTATCAATCCAAAACTCAACTAAATGTGTGGGGGGTAATCTGGGTAGATATTCGAGGAAAACATCAGGGTAATCACACACCTAAGGTACTTCCTCGATCATTTTGTTATTGTCTTTCCAATCGACAATGTCGGCTAAGAAGACATAATACTTTTTTGCAAGTATTTCCTGGCCTTCATGCTGGAAATAATCTTAAGGTCTTTACTAGGTTTGTCTCCATAGACGATTAGGAATTCCCTGCTTGATAAGGGTAGACGTAATGCTTTCTCAAAGCATAAGACTTCAACATAGTTAGGAGATACCAATTCATGTCGATGATGACATTGGAGCTTCTAATAACCATAGGCATGAGATTGGCGAGAAAAGCATGGTCTCCTAATGTTAAAGTACAATATTTCAGTAATCCTGGGTACTACCTATTTGACTGTTAACCATTTCTACCCTATAGGTCTCCTTAAGTTTATTAGATGGGTGGTTTAATAGTTTCCTAAACTCGGGAGTAATATAGCTTTTTTCGACACCGACATCGAAAAGTACATTTCCATATAGGTTATTGATTAGGAACGTACCAGTAACTACCGTTTGAATGGTTTTATCTATGAAATCTTTGTTTTTTTTTTTTTTTTTTTGAGGTGGTTGATAGGGTTTTTTTTTTTGGATTTCCAATATGTGTAGGAGAGCTAAGTTGATATTAACTTCTTGGCTCTATAATTCATATTTAGCTTCTATTTTATTGCAATGTGCTATTTCTAGTGTCATGTTAGTTTTTTATTAAAATTCCCTACATTCCAAAAAAAACAAAAATCGATGTTAATTAAACTAAGTCTAATTTGCTAATAAGTGTAAAGAGACGAGCAAATTACATTATTAAGTGATAAAGAAATAAGATTTTTAGGGTTGATGTTATAAAATATCATTAAGATTTTTCACATTAAATTTTATTCTTTTTTTTTAAGTTTGTTTCTTTTATTCGACCCATTTAGCATATTTACATTTACACAATCGTTTAAGAAAATCCCTTGCATTTTCTTTTTCGAAAAAAAAAAAAAAAAAAAAAAAAAAAAAAAAACTCAAATATTTTTCCCAAAAAATACCTTCACATTTAAAAAAAAAAAATCCAAACCGTTTTGACTCATAATTCCTATGGTTTTCTTAGTATTCTTGTTTATGGAGTTTTGATACCTTTTTTAACGTTGAAATCTAAAGTAAACATTGATTCTATTCAAAAACAAAAATATAAAAAGATATTGTATGGAATTGTGGTTGGCAAAATTGATATCAAAAATCTTGATATCAAAAATCTATTTACAGAATGTCAAAGTTTGTAGCATGTAAAGAACAACTTGTTTAATCCGGTTTATAATCCGGTTTAACAATGTTTCTAATAAAGAAAACATGAAAGTTATAATTGAATTCCTCATAGATTGGTGTGAGACTGTTTAATTTTTAAAACAATATAAGATATTAACCCAACTTAGATCATTGTTTCTCACTTGCTACAAGCTTCGAGCATCGTGCAAATAGCAAATAGATTTTAATATGCATCTTGTCAATAAGAATTGGATATTGTAGCATTTTTCTCTTTGTTTTGAACAATTTAAATGTCTTTTTTTTTTCAAATTCTAATGTTGAAAATTCTCACATGCTACAACCTTGTGCAAATAGATTTTAATATGCATTTTGTCAATAAGAATTGGATATTGTAGCATTTCTCTTTGTTTTGAACAATTTAAATGTTTTTTTTTCAAATTCTAATACGTTATAATGAACAACAAAACCTACATCACAATTATGAGCCAAGATAATAAAATTTATGTAGAAAGAAACAAAAATTGGGGCTCAAAGGAATATAAAAACATTATTATGGCTCAAATCATTTTTAAAATAAAAAATGTTTCTTATTAGGAAAACATAAAAAACTGAAATTAGATTCCATAAAAAATATTAAATGCGAGGTTTTTTCAGAAAAAATATATTTTTTTGAGGGTTTTTTTGTAAAGTTGTCTAAAATCGAAGATTACCGACAAACCTATTAAAATGTCAAATTGTAAAAAATGATTAAAAAGTACAAAGTCTTACTTAGGAGAAAAAAAAAGAGGTTGACATTTAATTCAGAAAAAACTGAATATAAGTGTGAGGATTTTTTTTGGAAAAAAAGTTAATGATTTTTTGAAAAGTTGTCTAAAACCGAAGATTATCAGTAAACCTATTAAAAATGTCAAATTGTAAAAAATACAAAGAAAAAATAATACAAGTTCTTATTTAGGAGAAAAAAAAGTCTACTTTAGATGAAAAAATTGTCTAGCTTTGTATTAGCTATGTTAGTGTTATCAAGTATTGAAGTAATTGAGATGTACAAAAAGTACATGATTTATTGATTTATGCTAAAATTTTAAATATATATATATATATATATATATATATATATATATATATATATATATATATATATATATATATATATATATATATATATATATATATATATATATATATATATATATATATATAACAAACTCATTTGGACAACCTCACCTTAAGGCCCATAACCTAGCACTAAATCACATAGCACTAGCTATATTTTAAATATTTTAAACATGTAAGATTTGAACATTGAAACTTCTATTTGGTATCGTGCACCTTGATCGTTAGGCTCTTGTAGTTGTAACAGTTTATGCTTAACAAGGTGCGAAATTAATATTTTTATAAGCTAAACAAA
Source organism: Lactuca saligna (assembly GCF_052625555.1). Taxonomy (NCBI): domain Eukaryota; kingdom Viridiplantae; phylum Streptophyta; class Magnoliopsida; order Asterales; family Asteraceae; genus Lactuca; species Lactuca saligna. The sequence goes on from NC_136425.1 coordinate 122,354,451, forward strand.
TAACAGTGTCAAGAGGATTACACCACCTTTAGCTAATGAAATGTGCAGTGACGGTTGCCACAGAGATGCCTGCCGGTACCACCCAGTGGCAGAATCAGAACAAAAGTTCAGTGATAGCACAATATTTTTACTACATGGTATAACATATGATTTTTTTTCGGGTTCGAATTAAACACGTTTGGTTTTTGAGGTTCAAGTTAAACGGGTTTAGTTTCTAGGGTTTGCACCGTTATTAAAGAAAATCCAAAAAATATTATACTAGAGAACAAATTTTGAAAGGTAAGACAGACTACCCGAGCCTCCCATGTAGCTCCACCTATGGTACCCCCAAGAGTCAATTGTTCCAAAACTAGTTTCAGCCGTCATATAATCCTTAATGTATAATTAATTTGGTGTCTCAAAATTCTTATTTCTTACCATCTAAAACAAACAAATCTAACACGAATTGTCATTGGACTTCTTAATTTTGATTTGTTAATGATCTAATGGAGAATGGATGGTCAAAATATTAAGCCAAGAAAAGTTTTTCACGCCGTTCAATCTCTATATTCAAGTTTGTTTATCATAAACCAAGTTGTGTCAATTGACAAAAACACTTTCAATTACTGCATATTAAATAGTAACTAAAAGCGATTAAATCACCAAAACCGTGAGTGCATAAACATAATTATCCATTTTTTATACAAACAAAAAGCAAAAAGAAAGATAAGATGATGCGAGAAACGACAATGTACACACTAAAGTAGCCGGTTTTTAGATAAGGTGACACACATGCACATGATGCCATATGAACAAATCCCTTTCTTAGATATTCTTTTCAAAGTTAGAAACCAAAAAAAGGTCAAATACAACTTGAACCTTTCACAATCATTTCACTTCCTACTATTCATTAACAATCAAGTCACTGAAGAAAGGATCAACAATCGATTCTTTTGCTGACTCGTAACTGTTTAACCGCTTTTTCAGAGAACGTAACTCTCTCGTATCTTTAGATGTTCGATCCTGTAAAAAAAATTGCAATATATATAGAGAAATTAAATATCTACCCAATTAAACGATGACGTGTTATTCTAGTATACTAAAATATCATTAAATGAGCATTAAATGTAACACATGTCATATTTTAATTGGATAGGAAGATTTGTAGGAACAAGAAGTATCTATATATATATATATATATATATATATATATATATATATATATATATATATATATATATCACTTACATAAACTTTTTTCCGCAGCAAAACGTCAACCAGGTATTGCAACCACAAGACATTTGTCTTTGGGAAACTGTAAGATGAAAGAGAAGGGTGTGTGCATTTCAACTTTTTTATAGAGTTTCCATAATGTAAAATATATACTTTCATCGTCTTACTAAATATCAAAAGTTATTCAAAATTAGTAGATTCCCAGTTATCATACCTTCCTTCCCAGCAATCTTCCGTGGCTTCTTTCATTTTTCTATAAGTTTCCGACTGCACATAACAATACAATATAAAAATAAAAAAAAAATTAAAAATAAAAAAAATTAAGATTAAGTTGTTAGAAGATATCAATTTGCGTTACCTGTTCATCTCCTTTTGGGCCTTCAAAGAGTCCGGGGTCCAATGATAGATCCAGAAATAAAATATCTTCACCTGAAAACCAAAAATTGTTGTTTTGTATTTTAGATGAAATAAAACACATCACTTAAACCCTGTTTCTTTTTTATTCCTTTTTTTTGTGTTGTCTAGATAAAATGTTTTCCAGATAAATGATACATCTAAAAGTAGTAAAAAGAGACATAGAAACAGAATGAAGAAATGTGACAAAATTATAAAACTTTTTGTACGTATGCTATGTCAAACACATTACACATTTGGAGTAAATCCATAACTTTATAAAACTTAATGGGAAAAGTCGGTTTTTATGACTTTCAATAACAAGTCATTCTTTCTACATTAACTCAAAAGAAGCATATCCGTATATAGCTTACTCAATTAAGTCGTTTGACTCATTTCCCCCATTAAGTTGATTAAGTCAAAAAAAAACCTGTATTGATCCTTGAAAGTGTAAAATCAATGATTGATGCCACAAGTCCATGTGTCTTGACATGCATTTTCTTCCCATCAAGCACAAACTCCAATGTTTTACAACCTTTTCGGCTCAACAGAATATTCCCCCTATACATATATACATGTAATAACAGTTTACAAAAAGCTCAACAGGTAATAAAAATTAACGAAAAAAATATATTTATGATTATGATTATGAAGGATACTTAACCAGTGCAAATCCCTGTGTTCAAACTCAAATGCAGCTTCTGCCACTGCCAAAGCAACAGTAACCTGGATACATAATGAACAATAATAAAAATTAAGTTTAAAGTATAATGGTGTAATAAGGAAAAAATAAAAGGAAAATGTTACACAATAAAGCAATCTAGAAAAGTAGAAAAAATGAAAGTAGCAACATACTTGAACTAGCAAACTTTGTGCCTCACTGAAGCTCAGAAGCACAAAGCTCTCGAGATCCTGTCCACCATGTTCTTGAACAAACACAACAAATCGCTGAGAAAAGGCATAAATTGTTAGAATTAAAAAGCTACATTATTAGTAAATGGAATTATCATGATTTGTAACCTGTTTTTCAGAAAACTCTGAAGGGTGATCATTCTCTGAGTTATGCTTTTTGTCCCATTCTACCCATGCTCTTATCATCTCATCATCATAAGCACCTGTACATACCCTTAAACTGCAAAAAGAGGACAAAAAATTCTTTAAACAGTTATTTTGTTATCAACTTATATACTGTTTATAAAAGTTGATCTAGGAACATATAAACCGTCTCTATAATATATATAAATAGAGAAACTTTAATAAAATGAATACTTACCCTAATGTATGTATGAATGTAGGGCAAACATTATGAATATGATTATCATGTCCCCTTAATTGATTCAGGGTCAGTGAAAGCATAACCTCCTCAAGCAATTCTTCAGCTTTCTATACCACAATAAATAAATAAATAAAAACACAAGCCATTAATTGAAGTTCATATTTTAGATGAAAGATTAAGAGGTTTTAAAATAAATAAAAAAAGTACCTTTTGAACTTCCCCATTCACTAATGAGTCTCCATCAAATGGAACAACTTTGCAAACAGTTCCACCAGCAATAAAAACTTCCCCATATGTACCTTCACCTACCTTTGCAATACTTTGGAGATCACTGAATTCACAAAAGATCCATGTGTCAAATGGTATCTTTATTCTTTAAAAATAGTAAAATACATATACCTAGATAATAAAATGTAATATATAAATATGTAAATTGTAGAAGAAAACCAACCAATATTGAGATAACACATCTGAAAATGTTGAAGGAGAAGACTGTCCACAAACAGCTAAGAGTGCCAACAATGGATCCCATTGTTGCTCATTCAAAGAGTTTTGGGATGATAGAGAGAGATTACGAATCACATATTCAATTTCTTCAGAATCATTTTCACTCAAATTCTGAATTCTCTTTGTGGAAGAGGTACGACTTTGAAGAACATCACTTCCCACAATCTTATTTTGGTTTGATTTGAAACCTTTGTTGGACTGAGAAACTGTTTCTAAACAAGTTTTTAAGCTTGATAAATCCAAAACTCCATCATGAATAGAATCCCCTAAAGGAGTGTCAAGAATCTTGGAAAGTGAAGTAGAAGGTGAGGGTCCACAACTGTGATTTGGCTTGTGGGAAAGTAACCATTTTTTCAAAACTGATGATATATGTGATGATTGAGGAACATAATTTTTATTTCCCATAATCCAAGTTTTGCATTGAGGTGAAGGACTTTCCTCTAACAATTCAAATGCATCAACCTCCTCAAAGTATGCTCTCTCCTTATCAAAGTTTTGAGGTGGTGCACCTTTTGCCTGAATAAGTTCATATGGTAATTACAAACAAATCATGATTCTGTAACAAGGTTATTCTTCCAACAATCCCAAAAGCATCATGTGAGATGCAAATTACAAGTAAAAGAATCATACTCTAGAAAGGGGAGGCTTCTGTTTTCTTATCTGCTTCTCCTTTTTGGGTCCATATTCAACACAGGCAGCAACAGCAATACTTGTCCTCCCTCTGAAAATTGAATGTAAAATCAAAGGGTGCATATGTATCCATTAAAACTAGTATTTTATTATCAAATGGAATGGAATAAAATTCATTTGATAAGTTAGAGTAAAACCTGATGAAGAGAGAACGATTCCAACTGATCCTCTTCCCTGGAACTAAACTCACCCGATTCTTCTGAATAGAACTCACCTGCTTCCTGGAGAGGAGCTAGTGTCGTTAAACACAAGCTTGTAACTTATTTCGTTAAAAAAAACATATAGACATTGAAGATAGATACTGCTGCTACCGGCTTCCACATTTGAGTTTTGAGTGTTAAAACTTAAAACCCTAAAATACTTAGCTTCGAAATTTATAATAACAGTTCGGTTTCTGAAGAAACAAGTTCGACTCCATTAATCTGTTAAAAGGGTACTATGAAAGGTACAGTTTTTAGGTAAAACTGTGAAAATAAAATGTAAACGATGACGAATAGTGTACAGAATTTGCTAAATCACTATATTAACTAGAAATGAGCAACTCACGTGCTTGGTAGGCTTTCATTTTGGGTTTGTTTGCGTTTGTAAACAATGGCGGTTTGCTGTTGTTGAAGTTCATTATCCGATTCGGTTGCTGCGATCTGTGACCAGAGATCGACTTTCTTTTCACCTACGAAAAGGTTAAATTACATAACTTTTAGTAATAAGATGCAACTAACAAATTAGGGTTTGCAGCTTGTTTACCGGCACGAGAAGTCATAGAATTTGTACTCAATGGGGATGTAATCAATCAAGTGCGTAGTTGATGAAAGGGGACGACTGGCGAGGTGTCTGGCAAACAATATTTAATTCGCAGTTGGATTTGAAAAGAGAGTAGAATAGCGGGAAGTATATATGTGTTTAAACTTTAAATTTGCATAATTTAAAAAAAAAAAAAAAAACAAAAAAAAAAAACAAAACAAAACAAAACAAAACAAGGGGATCATTTTAGGTTATAAGTAGCATATAACTAGGAATGAGCAGTTTGTCACAAATCATGATCTCGTAGGTATCGAACTGTATCGAATTTAAAATATGGGACAGTACTCGGTACTTCAAATACATGAAATTCGAGATTCGGTATCGTCGGTACCAGTACTAGTACTGAAAACCGGTACCTGTATCTGTGATGTTAATTCGGCTCAGTATTCGTGATTGACTTTCGATCAAATTCGGTTTTTACGAAATCGGGAACGGTACAGATCGGTACCGGTTCCGACCCACGCGCATCCCTACATATAACAAGGGACAACTTAAAACTATGTAAAGATAACATTGAACTTTAAAAGTATAATATTATAATGGGGAGGTTTTATCTTTCTTTTTTACACAATTTGCAATTGTATTTTAAAAGTACAATGCTATGGAGAGTTTGAAACATAATTTTGGTGTAGAAAAATCTTACATAAGAATGCACATGATTTGGTGATTCAAGAATCAAGAGACATATCACCAAAATAAGACAATTCAATCCATGATGTCAATCAATTCATCAAGCATGAATTCAGTCAATTCATCAAATAATAGGAACAAGAAAGCATGGAAAGAAGTGAAAGAGCGCATGATCAACAACACCAAAAGGAAGACAATTAAACTTCAATATAGCAAGCAATTACAGCCCAATTGAAGTATGAACTTAATAGAAAGGATATTCAAGGAATTACCAAGGAGTATGATCGCTTCCTAACTAGTTTGGAACGAAAACTAGAGTCGACAGCCCCTCTTCTACCGATCGACACCCCATACCAACAAAAACTCAATCGATGTCTGCTTGAAGATGCTCGTTCCTTGCTCCTACCCTCGGTTCGCTTTTTTTCTACCTTTGTCGATGATTGCAACCCAAAAGGAGTGGGTGTGGGATTGATTTAAGCCCCAAGGAAAGAAACACATGATCCTTAGAGTTCAATTCACGTCGGTTCAAGTGTTTGGGGGTTAAATTCTGATTTATGCAATTAGTTCCCTCCTACATTCCTCTTTAAACCTAAACTGTTGTAACCCTAAATAAGTGATAATATAAGTTTCGTTTTATGATATCTCACTCCCACTCAACTTGATTTTCACCCTTTAATGAATTATATAGCTTACCCTAAGACCCTACATAATACATAATTAAATTATTTCACCCTTAATTATTTATTAATTCATTGAATGTTATTTAATCTATTTCTTTTTAGAGTAAAACGAATAAAGCGAGTGACGAAACTAACCTCGCTGACGGAATGAAATTTGGGTTGTTACAATCCTCCCATCCTTAAGAGGATTCCGCCCTGGAATCATGTACCGACACGAACAACCGAGGATAACGAGCTCTCATGTCATCTTCAACATCCCAAGTCATATCACCACCGTGCTTGTTTTTACATTGAACCTTGACAAGCTTAACGTTATTCTTGCGTAACTGCTTAGTTTCTGCCTCCAAAATAGCCATTGGTTCCTCCACTAAGCACTTCGACTCATCCATTCGCAACTCATCCAATGGTAAGACACTCGGTTCCTCCGCTAAGCATTTCCGGAGATAACAAACATATAACACATCATGTATTCCCTCCAACTCTGGTGACAGCTCCAACTTGTAAGCATGATCTCCAGTTTGCTCCAACACAATGAGTGGACCAATAAAACGAGGTCCTAGCTTGCGCCGCTTCCTAAATTGAATAATACCCTTCCAAGGCGAGACTTTCAACATCACATTTTCTCCCATCTCGAAGGTCTTCGGTCGAGGCTTCTTTTCTGAATACTTCTTTTGTATTTTTTGAGCCACTCGCAAGTGATCTCTAGCTATTTCACATTATCCTCTATAATATGAACAATCTCTGAACTCATAAATTGTTTATCCCCTAGCTTAAGCCAGCAAGTAGGCATACTAAACCTTATCTTATACAATATCTCATAGGGTTCCATGTCAATTCTAGCATGATAAATGTTTTTTGTAGGAAAACTCCACTAAAGGTAAGAATGTATCCCAACAACCACAATACTCAATCACGCATGCCCGAAACATACCTTCAACTATTTGGATGGTCCTATCACTTTTGCCATCCCTCGGCGGATGATAGGTTATACTCAAATGAACTCACGTGCCCAGATCCTCTTGGAGTTTCTGCCAAAACCGTGAAGAAAAGCGGTTGTCATGGTAAAAAATAATAGATAATGGAGCTCCATGCCACGTGACAAACTCATCGACATAAAGCTTCGCCAGATTCTCCAACTTTTCATTCTCATTGGTTGCCAAAAAGTGAGCACTTTTTATCAACCGATTGACGATCACCCATATCATATTGTTTACACATGAATTCCTTGGTAGTTTTGAGACAAAATCCATTGTGATCTTATCCCACTTCCATTTAGGAATTTCAGGCTACTGTAATTCTACATAGGGTTTCTGATGATCAGCTTTGACCTGAGAACATGTCATGCACTCTAAAATATACTTTGTTATTTCCATATTCATTCCCGACCACCAATATTCAGACTCTAGGTCATGAAACATCTTCGTAGTACCTGGATGAATCGAGTATTTAGACCTGTGTGTGTCCCGTAACAATGTTTCGCATACACCGCCAACCTTAGGGACCCAAATTCGACCTCGAAAGGTCTTGGGACCTCGACCATCCTCTACGAGCAGATCCTGTTGTTTCACTAGTACCTCGTCCTTCGCATGTCTTATTTCAAACCCTCAATTTGAGCTGCTTGAATATGTTCAAAAATGCCAGGAACAACCACAAAAACCATATGATTTAGATCATAGGACACTCTAGGCTCCTTACGACTCAAGGCGTCAACTACTACATTTACCTTCCCAAGGTGATAACTAATATCATAATCATAGTTGGCAAGCAACTCAACCTAATTCTGATGCCTCATGTTCAACTCCTTTTGGTTCTTTATGTGTTTCAAACTCTTATGGTCAGTATATCACATACACTTCGTCCCATATAGATAATTGCACCATAATTTCAGGGCAAAAACCACAACCACCAACTCCAAATCATGAACTGTATAATTCACCTCAACACCTTTCAGTTGCTGGGAAGCATAAGTTATCACCTTCCCTCATTGCATCAATACGCATCCCATCCCATGATAGGATGCATCAATGTAAACCACAAAATCCTCATTACCTTCAGGTAAAGAAAGAACAAGAGCCTCACAAAGATACATCTTCAATGCCTGAAATGCTTATTCCTGCTTGTCAGTCCAAACAAATGGCTCTTACTTCCTCGTCAACTTCGTCAAAGGTGCATCAATTCTTGGAAAGTTTTTAAAGAACCTCCGATAATAGCCCGCCAAACTCAAGAAACTTTGAATTTCAGTAGGAGTTTTCGGGTTGGACCACTTATTTATTGCCTTGATCTTAGTTGAGTCTACTTTTATCCCATCCTCCCCAACCAGGTGTCCAAGGAACTGAATCTCCCACAACCATAATTCACACTTGGAGAAGTTCACATAAAGCTTCTCCTTGAGAAGTGTGTTAAGAACTCGTAGTGGCTATATCGAGTCCTGAAAGTTGTATTGTGAAAATATTGTTCCTTAACCCGCACCTGATGATAACCAGTCCGCAGATCAATTTTTGAGAAATAACATGCCCCCTGAAGTTAGTCGAAAAGGTCATCAATCCTAGGAGGTGGATACTTTTTTTCACAGTGAATTGTTCAACTCCCTATAATTGATACACATTCTCATACCATCCTTCTTTTTTACTAACACCACCGGTGCTCCCTAAGGTGAGGAATTTGATCGGATGAAACCCTTGTCAATGAGCTCTGCAGCCGAGACATTATAACTTTCATTCCAGAAGGAGCCAACTGATAAGGTGCTTTGGCAACTGGCACAGGACCAGGGCTAAGATTGATGTGAATGTCTATATGTCGTAGCGGTGGTAAACCCGAAAAACCATCAGGAAAGACATCAACGTAGTAACTAACCACATCCACCTCATAAAAACTTAATTTCATGAAAGTGGAATCAACAACATGCACTAAGAATATTGGACAACCCTTCGTGATGCACTCACGTGCTTTCATAATAGATATAAGAGATGAACACATAGAGTGGTTCTCACTGTTGGCAATGGAATAATTTCCTGAAGAGAGCGGTATGCATACGAGCTTTTCTTCACAAAGAATATGGGCTCGATTGGCCAATAACCAATCCATACTGATCACAACATCAAAACTACAAACCTCGATAGGAATCAGTATCAAAGGAAAAGTATGTTCACCGATAGAAATGACACACACATACACCATAATTCTCCCAATCAGTAACTACCTCACCCGTAATCACCTAAATCTCCAATGAAAACTCTAGTGGACTCTGCGGTATAACAAAATGAGGACATAATGGTAATGAAACAAACGATCTACTGGCGCCACCATCAAATAATATAGTAGTATGAATAGAATTTACCAAGAAGGTTCCGAAAATAACCTCATCATGATGTCGAGCCTCACCAGTAGTCATGTTGAAGGTGCAGGCTTTTACCTTTAGTGCATCATCTTTCTTGCCACCAGAATCTGTATAGACCCTCAGATTGGGGCACTAAGTACTGATGTGCCCTATCTGCATGCAATCATAACATATCAGCTCAACACTCTTATAGTCTTCAAAATGATGCCCAATCTTATCGTAACGTTTGCAACGCATAGTGCTGTTACTGCATGGACCCCCATGAGAAGAGTGACACTTATTACAAAATGTTGACATGTCACCCTTCTTTTGAAAATTTTGTTTCCTTGAGGACCCAAATTGACCCTCCCACTTACACTTTCTCCCATATCTCATGGTGGTACAATCCTGAATGGCTATATCATTCTCTATCAGTGTGTTATCGCTGATAAGTGTATCACCTTCCGCAGTAATATGGAAACCCTAGTAATGCTCAGGTGCATTCCTAACTCTTGTGGAACGCCTCAAAGGTACAGACTCATCAGTCGGATCAACATGAGTTTCCTCCTTAGGTTGATTGATAGGGTATGAGGTTCCTTCACCACTTGACTCTTGATTTTCTTCAAGGTTAATTTTCCTCCCACTATTTCCTTGGATTATGGACTCTCTCTCTCTCTCTCTCTCTCTCTCTCTCTCTCTCTCTCTCCTCCCCTCCTTGCTACAAAGACCACAATATCACTAGGTCTATAGAAGAGGTAACTGAAGGATTTTTGTGGGTAGCCGATGAAAATACACCTCTCACTTCGGGGTTCGAGCTTATCGTGAGTCTTACACCTCACGAAAGCCTCGCAACCCCAAATCTTGATGTTGTCCAAATTAGGAACTTTTTCGGTCCACATCTCATGAGGTGTTTTGGCAACCTTTTTGGTAGGGACTAGATTAAGAATATGGGCGACAGTCTCTAAGGCATACCCGCAGAATGAGATTGGTAGCGAAGCTCGACTCATCATGGAATGAACCATGTCCAACAATGTCCGATTATGCCTCTCAGCCACACCATTAAGCTGTGGTGTCTTGGGAGGTATCAATTGTGAGACAATCCCACATTCCTTAATATAGTCAAGGAACTCTGTACTAAGATACTCACCACCTCGATCGGATCAAAGCATCTTAATGTTCCTGCCCAATTGATTTTCCACTTCCTGCTTAAACTCTTTGAACTTTTCAAAGGTTTCTGACTTATGATTGATTAAGTAGACATATCCATATCTACTAAAATCATCAGTAAAAGTCACATAGCAGCGGATAGCATCCCTTGTGGCGGTTCTGAAGGGTCTACACACATCATGTGTACCAGATCCAAAAAACTTCACCCCTAGTACTAGAACCAGTGAAGGGTGATTTTGTCATTTTTCCAAGTAGACAAGATTCACAACTATCATCCGACTTTAGGTCAAATGACTCCAAGACTCCATCCTTTTGGAGTTGGGCTATACGTTTCTTCTGTACATGTCCAAGACGACAATTCCACAATGATGCTTTATCCAAGTTAGTGGAAGAATCAATACACAACACATTATTTCCTAGGTTATCTACAACAGACACAACTTCATACACATCATGAAAAACGAAATAAATTATTAGGTTTTAATTGGTTTTGAAACTCCTAGATTCTTTGAGATTCATTGAACTTTTCAATGGCATGTTTCAGTCTCGAGTGTGCCCTTCAAGTTTTTTGACTGGGATGTCGAGTATCATAAAACAAGGTGTGAAGTAACAATGCAAATTACTTGGTAACCTTAATGTTTATCACTCAATCGATGTGTTGGTTAACCACACATGCTTCACCGACCTATGATAAACCTTAAGTCACCCTTTGCCCACCTTGTTAAGTCGAGGTTAGTGTGCCGGTTAACCACACACGCTCCACTAACGACTTAAACAACGTGCAAAGTGTAATTTCATGGGTTAGCACCTTATTCACATTTTCCTAAAGTAACTAAGATTGCGAATTTATAAAAACATTTAGTTACTTTATTTTCATCATACTTTTAATGAGGATTTAAAGTCATTGCCCTACCCGTTCGGATAACGACCCTCCACCAGTCAAGGAAGTGGTGGGTGAGAGTGACACCCATGAAGCTGGCATTTTATAGGCAACAACCTTATACCCCCCCTCCCCCTTATAGACCGACTTTATGAATGAGGCCTACTAATGGTAAAACGACTTTTTGTTCTGATATATATATATATATATATATATATATATATATATATATATATATATATATATATATATATATTATTAACTTATAAGTATAAGGGTTGAATTTTAACTTTTAAAATTCTAGGGGTTGGAACTAAAGTTTTTTAAAAGAGACTTTACATGTTCTAAAACTTAAGGGCAAGTTTTGTAACTTTCAAAACTTTTCATCTTTCATAACTTATGAGTTAATGGTTTATTAAAATGAGAGACTTTTCATTTTATGTAACCTATGTGTTTAATAATGGACTTTAAAAGTGTGACTTTTGATAATCCATAACTTGAGGACAAATTATGGATTCCATTAAAACACATCAAGATCAATAATTAAACTACCAAGCAAGTTACAAACAATTCCTATGATCTTCTAAACTCATAAGTTCATGAATGTTCATATCAACAATTTCAAGAATCATAAATAAACCATATAAAACTTGAAATTTTGATATTAGCAATTGAAAATGGATTAGCATAACCATTACACCATCTAAAACATGTTTTACAAGACTAAAACAGTTTAGGGTAATGTTTCTAGTCTATTTCCAACAGTAAAACTCGAAAATTTGCAATAAGAGGCTCCTACTCATCGAGTGCACGAACCTACTCGATGAGTAGGATGAATTATCACATGGACTCGTCGATTCCCCCCATGGACTCGGCGAGTTCACTCAGCAGATAGTAGTATTTTGAGTTTTTTCAACAAGTTTGCATCAAGTATCAAATAAGCAAGCCTAGGCTCTAATACCACTGAAGGGTTTTGAGCATTCTAACACTCCTAAGGTGTACATGCAACCCTAGAAACCTTGGATCTATGTTTTACTCAGATACATGCAAATTTGATTTCCAAGGTTATTAACCTAACTAGCATGGTATGGGGAACTTTTAAACATAATAGCTAGTTAAGATACATACCTTTTCTTGAATAGATTCCTTGAGAACCTTGTGAGCCTAGCACCTCAAGTGTGATGCCTCAAATGTCTCACACAACATCACAATACTTGGAATAACCTTGAGAGAAGTACACTTACACTCTAAAAATCGGTTTGCCCTCTTACTTGCTTGTAGTGGCTGATTTTCCTAGACATGGGACATTCATATAGTTGTGACACAAGTAGGGTTATACCATATAAACCCTAATTGTCATGGCTTTCCATATTCCATGATCCATGGGTTTATAACTCCCATGGACTATCCATGGAGCACCTTATGGGTTTAGTCCAATTCATATAAACCATGGATCATTAGCCCACTATCCAAGAATGGATTATTTACACAATCAACCCATATATTTAATTAGTCTCTTTTTGATCACTTAATTAATTCTAAATTAATTCTTGATCAATACTAATTAAATAATATTATTAATATATTAGAACTTATAATATATTAATAAACCTTAAGTGTTATTTCTCTTATTTAGTCTATCCAAGTGTTGCAATGCCATGCAACCCAGATGGACCATGCTAACTGGGTCAAGTACATTCCAGGAATAGTTATGAACTTAGGCACCTAATCCAACAAATTTCAAAGACTTTATTACAATGAGGATGGATCATAAGTCAATCTCTTCACATGTTATCTTTAATTTTGCATATCAAAATGTTCAAGGCTTCATGTAGTACTATTATACTCAAATGAACTTAACTAATTTTGAACTTGTAAAATCCTTCGATAAAACGAATGAAAAACCTACGTCTAAATTAAAGCATACTAATAATTATATGGATGGATAATATCTTCAAAAGTCAAAAGAATCGTTTATTTTGGGAAAAAGATCATTGAAATCAGAAGACAGTTTTTTTATACATTTATTTTATAGAGATGTTTCGTATACTTGACATTCAAAGTTTTCTCGTTTGAATATGTACATGAAAACACAATTCAGAAAGTGATAAGAGGGAAATACATGATTTTCTAATTTAGTATTTGGAAGTGAGAAAGGCCCTTCTCAGTGGTGTGCATATTTTGAAATAGATTTGGAAGTTTGTGATTATTCAAAAATTGGGAGATCGTAGAGCTTGAAAATATTGTGAAGAATATCGAAGTCCTTGATGTTTACCCAAAGTTTGCCTATCTGAAGATGGGAAGTTTAAAGGTTATCAAAGTACTCTCTATGTCGAAGTAGTTGGTACATGACATATTTTATACACATCAACGTTTAGTCCATGTACCCTTTTGTTATTAGTTGTGATGTACTTAGAAGTCTATAAATAGGGTACCGTTTTAGGATTATTGTCAGACTTTTCAGACGCTCATAACAACTTCGTTATTAGAGCTATCAATTGTATGTTCGTTTATTACTTTGTTATGTTTTTTTTTTATTCACGAGTTCTAAGCTCATCAATATATATATATATATATATATATATATATATATATATATATATATATATATACGTACGTATGTATGTATGAATGTATGTATATATATGTGACAACCTGAAATTTTACATACTAATCAAACCATTTCAATCCAATAGAAGTAGAGCAGTTACAATGAAAATTCAGACTTAGAATATAAGTTTGGCAGTTTTAGGGTTTTACACCAAAAAGGGGTATTAGGAGAGTGGTTGCACTAGGATTTTGTGCAACACTGTAAATTCCATTATCCTAGAATCATTAGAATCCATTCCGAGATTAGAAATATTTTCTTCCAAAAATCTCAGGACTATAAAATAGAATTCTGAACCAAATTGGTTCATTAGTTGAATTCCATTTAGAGAAAAGCCCATTTCTCTCTCACGGATCTTCGGGTTTTCATCCAAGATTGTGAGTCTACTTCCCTAGATGTGTTTTAATACTTGTTATATGATTTATAACATTGTTACATGTCCAAAAATCATCCAAGATCACAAGACTTTTGGAGTTTACGGCCAAGGGTTTCTTGGGCCGTAAACCCCATTTCCAAGGGACAAATGTGCCCTAACTCACCCCTTAAGCCTAAGGACTTTAACCCTCATATGCTTGTGACTATTTTAGACATCAAAACACTTCAAAATCATAAGTTTATAGGATTTTACGGCCAAGAACATTTCTTGGGCCGTAAACCCCTTTTCCAAGGGCTAAAAGTGCCCTAATCACCCCCAAAGGCTTGGACTTCATGTTAGACAAATACCCTAAAGTATCTAGGACCTAGAAAACATAAGGAAAGCACATATGTTGAAGAGTTTACGGCCAAGAGTAATTCTTGGGCCGTAAACTCCTTTAAAGGGGTCAAAGGACACCCTAAACACTTCCTAAGGCCAAGGGACAATTTTGACAAGTACCTAGATGAGTTATGGACTAGCTAAAACATTTAGAACCCCATGTTTGAGGGAGTTTACGGCCCCAGATGTTCTATGGCCGTAAACTCCAAGAAATGGTACCAAATGGTGCCATAAATCCTCTTAAGGCCAAGTACAAAAGCTTAGAATTGTTCCTAGTTATTTGAGAGACTTGAAGGCACCATAATCACCCTACCAAGGGAGTTTACGGCCGTAAACTCCAAGGGAAAAGGGTCTTTGGGCCGTAAACTCCCCAAAGGAGTCAATATGGTGCCCAAACACTTGTATATGCCTTGAAACAATTCCCACTAAGGTTGTAGTAATTGAAAGTACCATCCCAAGCCTTGGTTGGGAGTTTACGGCCAGGAACTTACTTCCTTGGGCCGTAAACTCTAATGAATATGGTCTTTTGACCTTAAACTCACATTAGGGGCATTGTACTCCTTTGTTGCAACCCTTTAGCCTCCTAGCACTTGACCAAAAGTGTTATCCTCGCGCTTAAATGTTATTACTTGTATAATTAGTGTTATAATCACTAATTATTTATATACATATGTTTTCATATGTAATTAGGATCATTGTGTGTGTCTAAGTCTCCACTTGACACCAAGCACTTGTCCGATCCTTCCGTACGATAACAGTCCGTTCAATTCCAGTCACTTACCGCAGGTGAGTTCATACCCCTTAACTAATGTTTTAAACTCTTTTTAAATGTTTTATGGGGGGGGGGATACAAGTAGAATCATGCTACTTATTATGTCAATCACATGTGATTAGCAAGTAGGATTATATTACTTATTACATCAATCACATGTGATTAATATACAACAATCAAATGATTTGGCTACTCATTAGCCGTTTTACCAAACAGTTTCCTTCAAATGACTTTTTATAACATTTTATATGTTTTAAACTCCTTTTTACACTGTACAGCTTACTCCGTACATTTCCTTTCAAACTTATTTACAACTGTGTTTCAAACAAATGTTTCCTTATACTTAAACTGCTTTATTAAACTTATGCCTTCAAATTGTTTTATAGATTGACACCAAGTTGATCTTTTCTTAAAATAATACTTATATTTCAAATGTCTTACAAATCTTATTTATGCTTTTATATTATAAATTGCATGCCTCTATATGTATACTTATATAAGAAATGTTTAAAAGACTTAGGAAGGCTATCCACCCTATTTCCTTTTCGCACCTTGAGATGTGGTCTGGTGGGATTTTGGGTATTCGTCCGAAGGTCGTTTAAATATTAGTTATATATCATGTACACATATATAGTCATAAAAGGTCCTTCCAGTTCATCCTATGCCCTTGGGTAGCAAGGGTATACATCCATTTCCATACGTACACTTAGATTACTAGAAAGCTACCATATGGGTAGTTCTGGAAGATACTAGAACCATTGCTAGAACGCGATATCATTCAATGAGTCAGTTCATTCATGAGTCAATACTTTCTAGAACTTTTCAGTACATTACATATACAGCTATACTAGGACGAGAACATGTACAACTATACTAGAATGATTACATTACTATACTTGCTAGATAGAGAGAACACACATTACAACTAGCACACGTAGAACATTACAGTACACTACTGTACTATTACATGATTGCTCTTACTTGAGTACAATTACATGATCACACTTACATATACATAGAATAGACGTCATTAGGTGCTATAGCACGGAACCAGTTCAGGATCTAACTATACTGATGAATCACACCACAATTGTGATAGTTATATCGAGTATACATGATCATTCGGTAATGTGGATGTTCACGGCTTGCGTTCATGCAGGGGTCGTGGGTAGGTCCCAAAATCCCTTTGACAGGGGAGCGTATAGTCTGGGATCTAGACATCACATTATACCTTATCCCTCAAATAAGGCAGTTGAGTACCGATGTAGTTATTTTTATTAAATACTACAGTACTTGGAAGTATTACCCTAGATTTAAGGTAATAAGTATGGTTGTAGTTGGACACTACACCATAGTACTACATTGATTTTCCATTACATATTTTTAGTGATAACCTCACTTAAACATTATTGTACAAACTATATTTTTGAATAATGATAGTTATACTTTGGAAAATACTGTTGGAATAGTGTCTAAGGCTATAACTATATTCGGTGGTGCATGGTTCTTTTGGGTTGCCTTCACCATAGCAACTTGAAGGATGATTTGTTAAGAGAGAGTAAATATTATAAGGAATAATATTTAGCTATTTGATTAATATAAGTCATAAATTAATTGGTATTAATTTGGTAACTTAAAGAGATTAATTAAATAAGAGGGTATAAACTGTCAATTGTTTGATAGTTAGACTTTAGACTATAAATCCATTAGGATGGACTTTGGACGGATTCTAAGAGCTTTAGGATAGCTCAAAATCGTCCATAAGGATATCTATGGAATGGATTTGGATAGCCTTAAGTGAAGATTATCCAATTAGGGTTTAGGGTGAAACCCTTAAGGAGTCTAAAGGTATAAATAGGCCCTTGGGATGTGGAATTAGTGTACAACCTTGTAGAACCTGAAGAAAGGAACCTCTGGTCGAATTCCATTCCCTCTCCTCTCTCCTAAATCATCTTGCTTGCTATTGGTGTTTGTAAGCCATTAGAGGAGTGACAATTGTGACTCTAGAAGCTCCAAGACAAGAAGATCAACAAGGAACTCAAAGGTATGATTCTAGATCTGTTTTAATGTTGTTGTTTAACCTAATTAGCCATTAGAAGTCTTGGATTCAAAAGCATGTTTATTAGAAAGCCTAGATCCAAGCAATAGGGTTTTGCATGCGCACATAGGAAAGTTCTTATGGCTAAAACCCAACAGTGGTATCAGAGCCTAGATTGGTTTTCTACAAATTGTTGCTTGAATAACTGAAACAAACCTGCAAAATTCGATTTTTTGGGTTTTGAGTCACTGACTCGTCGAGTTCCATGGTGGACTCGTCGAGTAGGCCTGACTCGTCGAGTCCCCTTGTGCACTCGGCGAGTCCAAGCGTCAGGAATGGCCAAATTCGGGATTTTTTCATAATTATCTTATGGAAACTTACCTTAATCATATTAGATCAATGTAAATCCGATTTTTTGATAAATATGACTGTTATCTTGATCTAATTAAAGATATTTATCATCTAATAAAATATTTAATTTCCTTATATGATAATAATTAATTATTTTTGGTAATTATCTTCAAAGAAATCAAGATAAATCAAATAAAGATAATTAGAATATTAAATTGTTAATTGGAATTATTTGTTATTTGATCCTCCATGTTTTTAAATGTTTAAAACCTACCCTATAGTTTTGAAATTTAAATTTGTGATTAAAAGCTTTAATTTAGACAACTTAAATTTCAAACCCTAGATTTTGAAAAGTTTAAAATACAACCCTATACTTATATGATATTATTAGAATAATATATATATGTATAACTAAATGCTAGTCTTACCGCTAGTAGGCCTCATTCACGAAGCCGATCTATAAGGTGGGTATAAGGTTGCGGCCTATAAAATGGCGCTTAATGGGTGTACACTCACACCCACCGCTTGCTTGATTGGTGGAGGGTCGTTAGCCGAACGGGTAGGATAGGGCAACCTCATCCTCTCATTAAAAGTATAATAAGAAATACGAAGTAACTAAACTTTTTTTTAAAATTTCCCAATCTTAGTTACTTTAGGAAAAGTGAATTGATGCAATCCCATGAAATTACACTTTGCACCTTGCTAAGATGTTAGTGGAGCGTGTGTGGTTTACCGGCACACTAATTGGTTCTAAGCGAAGGTGGCGAAGGGTGATTCATTGTTTATCATAGTTCGATGGAGCGTGTGTGGTTTACCGGCACATCGAATAGGTGATCGTAACAATGAAGGCACCATGTAAATTTGCATGGTAATTCACACCCGCTTTGTGATCCTCGGCATCCCAGTCACAAACAAGAGGGGCATATCGAGATTTAAACATGCCATTGAATAGTTCAATGAATCTCATCCGAACCTAGGAATTCTCAAAAACACTTAGGACTAAAAGTTTAAGTTTTGAAGAATTAGTGAATCGTCATTCACTTACCTTCAATTTATTTGCATGTTGGATTACGGCATCCCTTTTCTAGTATGTAAATGTTATTGTTGGATCCTAGCCCTAATTTTCTTATTGGGTGATAATTAGGGATTCTTGTTCTAATCTATCTTTGTCCTTTCTATAGATGTCAAACGCAAACAACGTTGCTGCTAGTTCTTTCACGTTGATGAGCCTTTGCCAAAAGGTCACCTTCGATGGAACGAACTTTGGCGAATGGATAAGATACATTCGCACCATTGCTCGCTATGAGGATAAAGAGTATGTCCTCGACGAGAAGCTCAAGAAAATCAACCCAGAAATTGCTACTCCCGCCGAAATCACCGCCTTTGAAACCCATGAGCGAGATACGACGAAAGTACATTGCATCATGATCGCCACCATGAACTCCGAGTTCCAAAAGTCCTACGAGGACATGTATCCATACGAGATGCATCAAGACTTGTTGGAGAGGTACCACCAAAACGCGAGACAAGAGCGTTACGAGATCTTCACTAACATGATTTCCGCTAAGATGGGTCATGGAGAATCTCTTACCGTGCACTTGCAAAAGATGCAAAGGTATGTCGACCGCCTTCACAAGTTAAATGTTGACTTCGGCGAAGACTTGGCGATCGACATGGTGCTTCACTCTTTGCCTCCGATGTATAATCAATTTAGGATGACCTACCACATGAACAAAGAGGAGGTCACTCTAAGTAAGCTCCAAGGTCTCTTGAGGGTTGCTGAGAGCAATTTCAAGGACAAGTCTGTTGCACCAACTCCCAATCCGTCTGCTGCTCCTGTCTTGGCTATTGGTCAAGGGAAGGGAAAGAAGAGGAAAGCTTCTTCAAATAACTATCGAAAGGTGAAAGCCCGAGATGGTTCCTCTTCTAGTGGGACCAAAGTTGATCCCTCTAAGCCCTGCTCTAACCCGAAGGAGGCAGAGTGCCACCACTGCCACAAGATAGGACATTGGAAGAGAAGCTGCCCGGATTACCTCCAAGCCATCAAGGAAGGAAAGATCAAGCCATCTTTCGCAGGTATATATGCAATAAAATCTAACGATTCTAATCATGCTATTTCTTGGGTTCTTGACACCGGTTGTGGTTATCACATTTGTTCTAATGTGCAGGGACTAAAAAGAAGTAGGGATGTGGAGCAAGGAAGGATCAATCTAATCATGGGGAACAGAAGATCGTCGCCTGTGACCAAGATTGGAGTGTATTCTTTGGTGCTTAAGAATAGTTTAGTTTTAGATTTGAACAATTGTTGCTACTCGCCAGAAATGGCTAGAAACATCATTTCATTTCATGGTTTATATAGACAAGGTTTTAGATTTTCTTTTAATAATGAGAATGGTTCTATTTTGGCTTATCTAAATGGTGTCTTTTATTTTGAAGCTATACCATGTAATGGAATATATGAAACTGTTATGATTGTTGATAACTTAGGAAATGATGTTTTGAATATTGATTCTTCCACTAGTATGGATAAAGCATCCTTGTGGCATTGTCGTCTTGGACATGTCAACAAGAAACGCATAGCCCAACTCCAAAAGGATGGAATGTTGGAGTCATTCGACCTTAGGGAAGATGACACATGCGAGTCTTGTTTACTTGGAAAGATGACTAAGTCACCTTTCACGAGTACTTGTGAAAGGGGTGAGGGACTATTAGACCTAATACATACCGATGTATGTGGACCTTTTAGATCAACCACGAAGGATGGGAACCGCTTCTATGTGACCTTTACCGATGATTATAGTAGATATGGGTATATCTATTTAATCAAGCAAAAGTCAGAAACCTTTGAAAAGTTCAAAGAGTTCAAGAATGAAGTGGAGAATCAATTGGGCAGGAAAATCAAGATGCTTCGATCCGATCGAGGAGGAGAGTACCTAAGTCTTGAATTCCATGATTATCTCAAGGAGTGTGGAATAGTTTCGCAATTGACGCCTCCTAGGAAACCGCAATTGAATGGTGTGGCAGAAAGGCATAATCGAACCTTATTGGATATGGTTCGCTCTATGATGAGTCGTGCTTCACTACCTATCTTCTTTTGGGGGTATGCCTTAGAGACTGCCGCCCATATCCTTAACCGAGTCCCTACCAAGAAGGTTGCCAAAACACCTCACGAGATGTGGACGGGGAAAGCTCCCTCGTTGGCACATATCAAGGTTTGGGGTTGCGAGGCTTTCATAAGACGAGATACTCACGACAAGCTTGAACCTCGAAGTGAGCGATGTATTTTCATTGGCTACCCGCAAACTTCCTTTGGATATCTCTTCTATAGACCGAAAGATAATGTTATCTTTGTTGCGAGGAGAGGAGTTTTCCGAGAGCGAGAACTCATAAGCCAAGGAGACAGTGGGAGGCAAATCGAACTTGAAGAAATTCAAGAATCGATAGATGAAGGAACCTCTACCGCTGGCGTTCAACCCGAGGAGGAAACTCCGGTTGAACCGATTGACGAATCCTTACCTCTTAGACGTTCCGATAGAGTTAGAGTTCAACCCCAGTTTTATGGTTTTCATATTACTACCGAAGGGGACACGTATATTAGTGATGGTACACTAGTAAATCTTGATGAACCTAATAGCTATAAGGAAGCCATGGCAGGCCCGGAATCTGCAAAATGGAAAGAGGCGATGGATAGCGAGATCCAATCCATGTACGATAACCAAGTTTGGAATTTGGTTGATTACGTGCCCGAACGTAAGACCGTAGGGTGCAAGTGGATCTTCAAGAAGAAGACCGATGTAGATGGGAACGTACACACATACAAAGCGCGATTGGTTGCGAAGGGCTTTACTCAAACTCCCGGAGTTGACTATGATGAGACCTTCTCACCAGTTGCAAAGATTAAATCTATTAGAGTGATGCTAGCAATTGCCGCATTTCATGATTATGAGATTTGGCAAATGGATGTCAAGACCGCTTTCCTTAACGGAAAGTTGGCTGAGGATGTTTACATGGCTCAGCCAGAGGGGTTTGTGGATCCGAAGCATCCTAATAGAGTGTGTAAGCTTGAGAAGTCCATTTATGGACTTAAGCAAGCGTCTCGCAGATGGAATCTTTGCTTCGATGAGAAAGTCAAAGAGTTTGGATTTGTACGAAGTGAAGACGAATCTTGTGTATATGTCAAAGCCAGTGGGAGTGTAGTAAGCTTCCTCGTTCTATATGTCGATGACATATTACTCATAGGAAACGACATCCCGACTCTGCAGGAGGTTAAGTCCTGGCTCGGGAAGTGCTTCGCTATGAAGGACCTCGGAGAGGCTTCTTACATTTTGGGAATAAGGATAGTAAGAGAAAGAAGTAAGAGACTAATTGGACTTAGTCAGAATACTTACTTGGAGAAGGTACTAAAACGTTTTAGTATGGAAAACTCAAAGATGGGAGAACTACCGATACAAGGAAATGCCAAGTTGAGTAAGACTCAAAGTCCGAGTACCGAAGCCGAGATAGCAGAAATGAGCCGAGTACCATACGCTTCCGCAGTTGGCTCAATCATGTACGCTATGACTTGTACTCGCCCTGATGTAGCCTTCGCTTTGAGCATGGTTAGCAGATATCAAGGGAACCCTGGCAAAGCACATTGGATTGCGGTGAAGAACATCCTTAAGTACCTTCGGAGAACGAAAGAATGGTTCTTAGTCCTTGGAGGGAGTGATGACTTGAAGGTGCGAGGGTATAGTGACGCCAGCTTTCAAACCGACAGGGACAACTATCGTTCGCAGTCGGGCTGGGTCTTTACCCTAAATGGAGGAGCAGTGACATGGAAAAGTTCCAAGCAAGAAACCGTAGCTGATTCAACGTGCGAATCAGAGTACATCGCAGCAAGCGAAGCGTCGAAGGAGGCAATATGGCTGAAGAACTTCATCGGTGATCTTGGAGTTGTACCGGCCATAAAGGAGCCCATGGAGATTTTCTGTGATAACGAAGGTGCGGTTGCCTTGACCAAGGAACCGAGGGATCATGGTAGATCTCGACATATCGACAGAAAATATCACTTCATTAGACATCGTGTAGAAGAAGGACAACTCTTAGTGAAGAGGATATCATCAGAAGATAACCCAGCAGATCCGCTTACGAAGGGACTGAGTAGGGTTAAGCACTTACAGCATGCTAGGAGTATTGGGCTGAAGGATGATATTAGCATAGATTAGATAGTATTAGAAACGTATAATAGATAAATGTAATTAACATTTGATGATTAAATAAAAAAGTTTTATTTATGAGTAAAGTTACTATCACATGTTAGTTGTTTAACTATTGTTTCACTTTGCATGTTTTGACTTCCAGAATAATTGAGTTTATTAGGAATAATCGAATTATTCAAATGGTCCACAATCGTTCATATGTTGGGAGTAGATATGAATGAAGATTGTCGTGAATTGGTGTGTAGAGTGTCTAAATGGTGTTAGACATAGCAAGAGTTGCTGCAACGTTCATGAGTGCTTATGAACTGGTTTTGAGCATTGGAATAAACCCGCGCTTGCTGGAATCACCTTATGGAATACGATATAAAAGGTGATCGCAAGACGATAATATCATATGGTCTTAAAACCTAGATATATGGTTTATTATTTGTTAATTGATTGTGCATTGATAATGCGAAAACGCATCAGTAACTTGATGTTATAAAACGCATTGTTGTGTATAGTTGGTTAATAAATAAGTAAATGCATATAAGTCGAAGTTAATCTGTAAATTTTATCCTAAGAGGGTAGAAGAGATATCTTGGCCACTCGATGATTTGATTTGACTTATGTGCCGGGCCCGGTCAGAACTGAATTGATGTGTTCGATTAAGTTCTATGTCAAATAAATCGAAGATCGAGAAATCTAAATGCTAGACTAACCATTCCATAGGATTGTCAGCATGATATCTAACAGAGGACTGTACGATCCCTTATCTAAAGGACAAGATTGATTAGATTAGAGTTGACAGCGTCTTTGAGAGCTACGATTGCAAACCGTATTATACTTGTATAGTTACTAGACTTATCCAAGTGGGAGACTGTTGGAATAGTGTCTAAGGCTATAACTATATTCGGTGGTGCATGGTCCTTTTGGGTTGCCTTCACCATAGCAACTTGAAGGATGATTTGTTAAGAGAGAGTAAATATTATAAGGAATAATATTTAGCTATTTGATTAATATAAGTCATAAATTAATTGGTATTAATTTGGTAACTTAAAGAGATTAATTAAATAAGAGGGTATAAACTGTCAATTGTTTGATAGTTAGACTTTAGACTATAAATCCATTAGGATGGACTTTGGACGGATTCTAAGAGCTTTAGGATAGCTCAAAATCGTCCATAAGGATATCTATGGAATGGATTTGGATAGCCTTAAGTGAAGATTATCCAATTAGGGTTTAGGGTGAAACCCTTAAGGAGTCTAAAGGTATAAATAGGCCCTTGGGATGTGGAATTAGTGTACAACCTTGTAGAACCTGAAGAAAGGAACCTCTGGTCGAATTCCATTCCCTCTCCTCTCTCCTAAATCATCTTGCTTGCTATTGGTGTTTGTAAGCCATTAGAGGAGTGACAATTGTGACTCTAGAAGCTCCAAGACAAGAAGATCAACAAGGAACTCAAAGGTATGATTCTAGATCTGTTTTAATGTTGTTGTTTAACCTAATTAGCCATTAGAAGTCTTGGATTCAAAAGCATGTTTATTAGAAAGCCTAGATCCAAGCAATAGGGTTTTGCATGCGCACATAGGAAAGTTCTTATGGCTAAAACCCAACAAATACATCCTCTTACAGGAGACACACACATTCAGAACAGTTAGGTCTTGGTAGAAGACTACATTCAGAACAGTTAGGTGTTGGTAGAAGACTACATTCAGAACAGTTAGGTCTTGGTAGAAGACTCCTTTTGTTATTAATAGGAATCATAGGGATTCTAGGGTTTTTCAAACACTTACAGTTCATATACACTTTCAATACTTTTAAGTACATATACTTACATTTTCTCACATACAAATTAAGACACTAAATACTTATGATCTCACCAGCTTTAAAGCTGATACTCGCTTTCAAAATTACTTGTATCCTCAGGTCATCATAGACAGGTACCGATGCAAGGAGAAAGGAAGATGGAGCTTGTTCAAGACTTATCTTTCATTTTGATTTATGCTTTAGTGTTTATCAAAATTTGACAGAACACATTTGTATAATAATTATATTATTAATGCAATGGAGATGTTGTTGCTTGTTTACTACTTTACATTGTTGTTGATATTATACATGACGTCCTCCGCCCCAGAACGTTTCCACCGTTCCTGGTTTTGGGGTGTGACAATATATATATATATATATATATATATATATATATATATATATATATATATATATATGAAGGTTCAAACAAAAACAATTGTGGAATCGAAAATGCGAGAACATGGTTTATTACATGTAAAGAGCAAAATCACATATAATAATATAAAATAAAAAAAATGTATTTTTATAATACATATATTATGTTGTAACGCCCGTGTTTCTGGGCTTGTCATTAATAGCGATGTAAGAGTATATGTTAACCTTTGTAACCCGTTTTGAAATAATAGAAATGTATTATTTGAGTATTATGTGTTTTGTGCATAACTGTGTGACTTAATTTAATTAAGAATAAAAATAAGCGTCAAAATGAAGTGTTAGATAAGCTCAACATCTATGGTTAATGTTGTAGTAGTTGAAACGAGGTTTCTAAATATATAAAGAATGCCAAAATCCGAGTTATAACGCAGAAGTTATGACATGTCGAAGTTTCACGACAGAACCGACAACGCTGAATGACGTAAAAAGTGAAATTTACGTTAGAGCGATATTTAGCCCTAGTGATCTAAACGAATGCTGTAGAGTTCGTTAAACCGAGAGCGTGCATAAAAGAATGCCCAAATTTGACTTCGTATGAGAAAGTTATGATTTTTCTAAGTTTCAACTTAGCAGTATGCAGCCCGAATACTCGATTCGAGATCGAGTGATTGTTGGTTGAAATAATTTAAACGAGAATCGAAGATCTCATTGATAGTAGTGCATTGGTGAAAATATAGACGAAAACGGACATCATATGAAGAAGTTATGAATTTATAACGGAGTTTTCCTGTCTCGGCCTATTAAAAATAAATAATAAAAATAAAAGTCAAAACTAGCTGATGGAGTCTAAACGAAAGCTGTAGAGAGTAGTGTCACCTACGCGTGGATATAAAGAACGTCGAAAACAGAGTTCGTATGAAGAAGATATGAATTTTTGAAGTTTATTAAATAACTAAAATATAAATTTAATTATTAA
This sequence comes from Lactuca saligna, assembly GCF_052625555.1. NCBI lineage: Eukaryota > Viridiplantae > Streptophyta > Magnoliopsida > Asterales > Asteraceae > Lactuca > Lactuca saligna. Next base: position 122,380,866 of record NC_136425.1, read on the forward strand.
ACCCGATATTATCCGAAGGGGAGTCACCGGACTTATCCGGGTTACGTTCAGCGTACAACGAAGCGTGACCAGCGTCGCACTCGAGTACTCCGAAGATGTATGCAGTGACATTTTCCGAGGTGTACGCCCCGCGTAGAGCATTACGCCGAGGCCTCAGCCTTTATAAAAGGCTTGCAAGGGCAGCCGACTCCATTTGCCAAATTCTCTCCTCTTTCTCCTGTTTTGGATCGTTTTGCGTGCTAGAAGTATCCCAAAGCCCCGATATTAATCCCGACCATGAAGCCCCAAAGATCCCGAGAAGTGCGATTCCCGAGACGAAGCTCTGCCCGCAAGGAGCTCGGTTTTTGTGAAGATCTTCTAGATCTACCGAAGAATACTACTTCTACAAGTCGTATTGCTGTCCGATCATCTTCTGATCAAGTGAGTGTGTAGTTACTTTCTTCTAACGCATAATTATGAAGTATTTTATATAAAATACGTGTTATGTGTATATTTTGTTGTTATAAGTGTGAATGTATATTCACTTTCTTCTATCTCATAGATCTGATTTATTCTCTATGAAATACGTGTTATGTGTGTGTGCCTCATCTATTATATGGAATATGTATTGATTGAAGATGCTATACTAGTTTTAAACTAGGTATAAAAATATATATTTTTATCTACTAATATGTTGGGTAGAACATGGGTAGATAGTTGATATGTGATAAACAGATGAGAGGTCTCGATGTTGTTGATGTTGACCTAGTCATCTAGCAAAGTATGGATGACGACCACGGACTCTTTCTAGACAGTCCAGTGGAATGCCAACAGGTTCATCACATGTAGGTGTTGTGAACGATGTGTTCACCGGTGTACTCTACCCCCCTCATGGTTGCCTTTAGGATATCTATTGTTGAGGAAACCCCTTAGCAGTAATGTCTGTCCCGATGAAAATCCTAGATTAGGTCCCTTGAGATAGATGTTGTTTTAGGGACATAAAGTGAGGATAACGGGAATGGGTAATCGGGTTATTGTTGGTTGGTGAAATTAAATATAATTATTTATTGTGGGTTGAAAACCCTATATACTCACCAGGCTCCCAAGCCTGACCCACTCAGTTTATTTCTATTACAGGAAGTGGCGCAAGGGCATAAGATGGGTGAATCATCAAGTTGTTTTGTTTACAAGTCTGTATATGTATATATTTGTTGAATGACTTGTAATGTTATCGTTTATGCTTTATGGTCTGTATCGGAACATGACATCGCGAGTTTTGATTATATAATGAAAATGCATCTCTTGATGAAATGCTTTGATAAATATTATCTTATCATATTTTGTTTTTGGGAACAAATTTCGCAACTCTTTTAAATCAAAAGGATTTACTCTGAAATTATTTTAAAAAGCATAAATAAAATCGGTCTTTTCTGGCCGTGATTTTGGGGATGTCACAATTGATATCAGAGAATTAGTTTAAGCGAACTAGGAATTTGTAAGATTTCTAGACTTAAACTTAGAATGCTAAGTAAAGGTTGTTAGATATGTGCCTGTTATATTTCAAACACGAGCACTAGTTTATTTTAGGAAAGTTGACTAAAATGTTTTTATGTGTTAAATGTTATATGTTGCCATATATGATATTATTTGTTCGGATCTATGGTCTGTTGCCGACCGGATTTGGAAACCTTATGTGTTTAGGATTCTAAGCGTATGACGACGGTATTAGAACTAGCATGTAAACGTTTTGGAGTAATAAGGATGATTTGAATATCTATCCTGAATGAGGATCTAATTTCACCTTATTTGGTGTGTAGATCAAAAATGGTGAGAACAAGGAGTGGCGTTGGAAACGCGGATGAAAATAGGAATCAACCACCAGTGATTGAGCAAATACCTGTTATAGCAGCCGCACCAGAACCAATAACAATGGCTGGGGTGCAAGCCATGATTCAGGCTATGTTAGCCGAACAAAGGGATGAAATGCGATAGATGTTGCATGATAATAGGGACAAACTTATCATGCCCATCTAGGAACCTGAATTGATTCCCGAGCAATCAGAGGAAGGGAACAATAGTCGCATTATGAGTCAAGTTGGGACTCAAGGAGAACGAAGGAACAACCCGGAAAAGAGAAACAACAAGGATGGGCAAATGTACAAAAATTTCTTGGGCGCCAAGCTGCCAAGTCTTTCTGGAAGCCCGAAGCCTGTTGAGATTATGGATTGGATCTCCAAAATGGAGATGGTATTTGAAAGTTGCGACTGTAGCAATAAACAGAAGACTATCTTTGCAATTAGACAACTAAAGACTGGAGTCTTGAGTTGGTGGAAGTTGTAGGCAGATACTATGCCACGAGGAGAAGCCCTGAAAATGTCATGGGAGGAGTTCTTGGAACAGTTAAGGGTGCAGTATTATTCAGAGATAGATCTGATTGATCTGAACAATGAGTTCCAAAACTTGAAGAAGGGGAGGATGAGCATAGATGACTATTCTATTGTATTCACTGAGAAAATGAAGTTATTTCCGTACCTAGTGCCAATGGAACTCTCCAAGATTGAGAGGTTCGCTAATGGACTGCCTGCCGACTTTGGCCCGACAGTCAAGATGGCAAACACTCTGAAAACAGTTGTTCGAGCAGCTAAGAATGTGGAGGCCCAACAGAAGGAAAAGGGTCTGGAAAGGATAGAGGTTGGTGAAAAAAAGGAAGTTTGATGGACCTTCAAGGTCCAACAAGAAAAACAAGTTCTTGAAGTCTGGTTCAAGGGGAGGTGGAGGCGAAGCCAAGTGGTGCGAAAAATGTAAGAAGAAGCATCATGGGAAATATGAAGTGGTGGCCACATGTTTTAAATATGGAAAGCCAGGGCACTATGCCAATGAATGCACACTTACCAAGAAAGTTTGTTATGTTTGCGGTGAGGAGGGTCACATTCAAGGGATTTCCCGAAGAAGAAGGAGGCAACAAGACCCAATATTCTGCCAAAGCCGAAGACGAGAGCATTCCAGATGACACTGGAAGCTGCTAAAGATGAAGCTGATGTCGCTTCAGGTACCTTTCTCGTAAACAAATTGCCTGCCCAAATTTTATTTGATTCTGGAGTCAACTACTCCTTTATATTGCATGAATTTGGTAGAAAACTAGCTTTGCCTGTTGATAGACTAGATAATGCCTTATTAGTTGAAGTTGTTAGTGGCAAGTTTGTACCTGTTAGCGATCATATGAAAAAACATCTTAATTGAATTGAACGGGAATAAATTCCACGAGGAATTATTGCCTATCGAACTAAACGGTTTCGACATCGTACTTGGAATGGATTGGTTTAGCGCCAATGACGCCGAGATATTGTGCAAGAAGAAGATAGTCAAAGTAAACCCACCTGGGAAAGAGTCATTTATTATGTATGGAGATAAACGCAGAGTAAATTCTAGAATCTTTTTATTGATGAAAGCTAGAAAGTGTTTGGCCAAAGGATGTAGATTGTATCTGGAATTTGTGATAGATGCTAAGAAGGAGAAAAAGGCAATGCATAGCATTCCTGTCGTATGTGATTATCCGGAAGTATTTCCCGAAGATCTTCCCAGATTACCGCCTGATAGACAAGTGGAGTTTAGAATAGACTTGTTACCTGGGACGATGCCAATAACAAGAACACCTTACCAATTAGCACCGACGGAGATGAAGGAGCTGATGATGCAACTTCAGGCGTTATTGGACAAAGGTTTCATTAGACCTAGTTCATCACCCTGGGGAGCTCTGGTGTTATTCGTGAAGAAGAAAGATGGAAGTATGAGAATGTGCATCAATTACAGAGAGCTGAACAAGGAAACAATAAAGAAGAGATATCCATTGCCGAGGATTGATGACATGTTCGATCAACTACAAGGTTCGAGCTATTTCTCGAAGATCGATCTTAGGTCAGGATATCATCAGCTGTAAGTAAGAGAGCAGGATATAGAGAAGACTGCATTCAGAACACGATATGGGCACTACGAGTTTTTGGTTATGTCGTTTGGACTAACCAATGCTCCAGCAACATTCATGGATTTAATGAACAGGGTTTGTAATCCGTTCCTAGATAAATCTGTGATAGTGTTCATAGATGACATTCTGATTTACTCGAACAGCCAAGATGAGCATGGCAGACACTTGCGAGAAGTGTTGGAAGTGTTGAAAAAGGAGAAGTTGTATGCAAAGTTCTCTAAATGTGATTTTTCGATTCGAGAAGTCCAATTCTTGGGTCACGTGGTCAACCAAGAAGGGATAATGGTCGATACAGTGAAGATCAAAGCTGTGATGAAGTGGGAACAACCAAAAAGTCCCACGGAGATCGAAGCTTTTTGGGATTAGCCGGATATTACCAAAGGTTTATCCAAGGCTTTTCTTCGATCGCTACTCCATTAAAATATTTGACCCACAAAGGAGCTACTTATGCTTGGAATGGTAAGCATAAAGAAGCATTCGAGAAACTAAAGAAGAAGCTATGCGAGGCACCGATACTTTCTCTACCCGATGGAGTTGAAGACTTCGCTGTTTATAGCGATGCGTCTGGGGTTGGATTGGGTTGTGTTTTGACCCAAAGAGAAAAGGTGATCGCGTATGCATCTCGACAATTGAAAGAGCATGAAAAGAACGACCCGAATCATGATTTGGAGTTGGCAGCGGTAGTATTCGCTCTGAAGATATGGAGGCATTACCTCTATGGCATTGTCACACCCCAAAACCGGAACGGCGGAAACGTTCTGGGGTGGATGACGTCATGTCAAGTATCACAACACATGCATTATAGTAATCAAAGTACAACAAAACATTGCATTAATAGTAATAGTTTTACAAGGTTACATTACAACAATTTAAAGTAATACAAGTAATAGAATAAATACAGCGTGGTACTAAGCTATCTTCATCAACAGCTCCGGGGATGTACCTATCTAATGCTAACCTGAGAATACAAGTTATTTGAAAAGCGAGTATCAACATTTTTACAATGCTGGTGAGTTCATAAGTATTTAGTGTCATTAAGTCAAATAACTTTATAAAGCAGTAGTTTAAGTGATTTCAGTGTATTAGTGTTCTTTCCAGAAAATCCTATATTTTCTTTAATAAAAGCAGCCTTCTACCAAGACTGGTCAGTGTAATGTGGTTGTAACAGCCCGGATCCCCAGGTATCTTCATTTCTTTTATATTTTGACATTCTGTGAGGGTACTCGGCGAGTCGGTGGTTGAACTAGCCGAGTCAGGTCGTGGTTTTTAGCAGGGGTTCGCGTCCGGACTCGGCGAGTCCAAGGGATGGACTCGACGAGTCCGCGCTGTTTAATGAAACCCTAATTTCCCGGTCCTAAGCTCTATTTAAAGGACCTTATGGCCCTCATATGCGGCCACCTTGAACCCTAAGAGCCTCCATACGTCTGTAAGCCCTTGTGTGTGTGTTTGAAGGCCTTTTTTTCTTCATTTTGTGTGTTAGTGCAAGGAAAGGAGGGAGAGGAGCAAGCTTGAAGTGTTGGGGAGCTTAGATCTGTTGCTATTTCTTCAAGGGGGTCTTCTTGAGGTAACTTTCTGAGCCAATCTTCGTGTTTTGTGTTGATGGGCCAAATCTAGGGTTTCTTCTTGCATTTCTTGGCTTGAATAAGAAGTATGAGAGGTCCCATGGGGATATGGGACCTAGATCTGGACTTTAGCAGGTCCAGGAGACCCCTTATGACAAGCTTTATGCCCATCCTTTTGAGTTAGAAGTTATACTTGCCATATTAAAGGTTGTTTCTTCAAAATAAGCCTTGTATGCATTGCATGGCAACCAAGACTGAGACTTTATGTGACAAATAAGCTTGGGAAGGCCAGATCTATGTATTTATGGAACGGATCTGACCGCAAAAGCCAGTTTTAGCTGGTGCATGGCATGGACTCGCCGAGTCTGAAGAACAGACTCGACGAGTCACTTGAAGATTGTCCTTGAGACCATCTTGTGTGTAGACTGGACCGAGTTGTGGGCGACTCAGTGAGTCGCAGAGAGTTGGAAAGGTTTTGACAGGCGGACCGAGTCAGGATGGGACTCGCCGAGTTGGCCTTCGACTCGGCGAGTTGAGTCGCGGTGGCCCTGTGATTCAGGCCCAGGTGGAACTCGTCGAGTCGGGGGAGTACTCGACGAGTCAAAGGGAAAATTCTTGAGAGTTGGTAAAAACGCGTAGACTCGCCGAGTCACTATTGTGCACTCGCCGAGTCTAGTCCAAATTGACTAAAGACTGTTGACCAGGTCAACCTGTGTTGACTTGATTTGGATGGTCCACCTTAGTGGTGCAAGTAATATTTATAGATTTATAATATCGTAGGAGGATTGCAGCTCGAGGGTTCGAGCCCGAGTGATTCCAAGATTTACGATTAGCAACTTAGCGAAGCATACGAGGTGAGTCTTCTCACTATACTGTACCCGGAAGGGTTTGACTATGTGACCGGAAGGTCGAATACGATATATATGCTTTATGTGTGTTAAGTTATTTGCTATATGTGTCATGTATGATATGTTTGTTATGGGTCGGAAGGCGTGGTCATATGGACTGTAAAGGTTGATGTGGGTAGGACCGGAAGGTTTACCCAGATGGGACGGAAGTCCCCTGAGACACATGGACCGGAAGGTCAAGGCCTGGAAAGGCGTATGTGCGTATGTTGTATTTTGGGAACTCACTAAGCTTTATGCTTACAGTTGTTGCTTTATGTGTTTCAGGTACGAGTGAGGACCGTGGGAAGGCACCAGCGTGACCGTACACACACTCGGGGAAACTGTTTTATCTTTTGTTATGTAATCGTTTGAGACTACGACGTTATTTTGGGAATCTAAACTAATTACTCATGTCTTGATGGTTGTAAAAATGAAAATTTTTGGATGGAAATTTTATGATGTTACAAGTTGGTATCAGAGCCTTGGTTTGAGGGATTCGGGTACACCTTCGGGCGTAACTGGACTCAAACCGGGGAATTGGAGAAAATTGTTTTTACAAAAAAAAAAAAAAATTTAATTTAATTAATTAAAATTTAAATTTTGAAAGGTGAGATGACCAAAGAAGAAAAAGTGTGTACGGTCAGCCAGCGCCCGAACGGTAAAAATCCCCAAAATACTCTTATTGTATGTGTTACGATATATGATATGATATGATACGCATGCTAGTAGACTAGGTATACATATTAGGGCTAGAGTGGCCTGATTTTGTGATGCCTTAGTCTAGGAAAACTTGCTTCTATGAGGTGCTCGAGAGCGAGTGAGTAACAAGAGTATGAAAAGAATAGAGTGCTCAGGATTCGAGGTTGGGGAGGATGACTTGGGTGAATACCGACGCGGTGTAACTGGAAGTATTGGGCCCGTACTACCAAGGACACCGGGTCAGTAGGCAGCCAAGTGGGAACCCCTGAGTATCGAAAACTGAGCAGGACTGCGTTATCGAGTGCGATTTTTGCCCGATAGGGTCTCTGATATTCTTTTGTTGTATTTCAGAGACATCATGGTTGGACCACGACACAGACCTGGCACGAGTGGGGTGACTGACGAGGAGCTTCGTCAGATGATTCATGAGGAGGTAGCTGCAGCGATCCGGGCTGAGATCCCGGAGATGTTTGGGTCTATTAAGACCACGCTGATGGAGACATTTGATGAGCGGTACGCCGCGTTATCTGAGGCTGCCGCTGCTGCAGCTACCGCAGCTGTGGCTACTGCCAGACCACAGGGGGGTGACTCGTTGCTGTTCCGGGAGTTCAGCAACACGAAGCCACCAGAGTTTGACGGGACTCAGGATCCGATTGCTGCGATGAGGTGGATTGCCGATATTGAGGGATGCTTCTATACTTGTTCATGTTCGGAGCATCTGAGGGTGCGGTTCGCCCTGAATCAGCTCCGCCTGGGAGCGAAGGATTGGTGGAAGTTCGTGACGGCGAACTTCACTCTCGCGGAGGTTTCAGCCTTGACTTGGGAGAGATTTACTGCTATGTTCAGAGACGAGTATGTTCCCCCGGTAGAGAGGGAACGGTTGGTTCAGGAGTTCTTGACCCTCAAGCAGGGTAATGATTCGGTTGCAGTGATCACGCGGAAGTTTCATGAGAGGGCGATGTTCTGCCCTGAGAAGGTGTCCACGGAGCAGGCTCGGATGAGCCGGTATTTGGGAGTGCTGAGGAGAGACATCCGGGAGTTCGTATCGAACTCATCATATCAGACTTTTGCTGAGCTTCAGGCGAATGCCAGGAAGCGGGAGATCGAGTTGGAGACCCAGGCCAAGGAGGAGGCCGAGTCTCAACGGATGGATCGGCGGCCGGCTCAGTCGCAGCCGGCAGCCAAGCGGAACAAGTCCGCTGATTTGAGATCCAGAGGACAGAAGAGCCGTACTTGTGGGAAATGCGGCAAGGGTCACGAGGGGGTATGTCGATCGGGTGCTTGCTACAAGTGTGGCAAGGAGGGGCACATTGCGAGGGATTGCCCCAAGGGATTTATGGTCTGCTTCCATTGCAACCAGACTGGCCATCGGAAGGCCGAGTGCCCCCAGCTTCGCCAGGGATCATCGCCTGCTGCCAGGGTTCCTGAGGTTCGGCCAGTGAAGACCGAGGCCTCGAAGGCTCGTGGGAGAGCTTTCCAGTTGACTGCGGAGGAGGTCCGCGCGGCGCCTGATGTAGTGGCCGGTATGTATTCTTTCACGTATTTACATTTATGCTGAGACATTATGCTTATATTCCTATATGCGTAGGTACTTTTCTTGTGAATCATGTGCCTGCTTTGGTATTATTCGACTCAGGTGCGAGTCGGTCCTTTGTTTCGCTGGCTTTTAGCCAGTACATCGATATCGATCGGGAGACGATGAGTCGTCCCCTGCGAGTTGCTATAGCAAACGAGAGAGCGGTATACGCCACCGAGGTGATTCAAGGATGCGTGCTCGAGATTTTTGGGGTTGAGTTCCCTATAGACTTAGTCCCTATAGCTATGGGGGATGTTTGCATTATCGTGGGCATGGATTGGTTAAGTAAGTTTGGAGCAGTCATTGACTGCGAGAGACAGCTGGTGATGATTAGAGACCCTAGTGGGGGAGTGCTCACGGTTTATGGCGAAGGGACCCGGTGTGGGTCAGCATTTTGTTCAGCGGCCAGGGCAAGGCAGAGTCTGCAGCAGGGCTGTGATGGATTCATAGCCTATGTGATGGATACTCGTGTGACCACGGAGAGGCCCAATTCGATTGATGACATTCCGGTTGTATGTGAGTTTGCGGATGTGTTCCCCGAGGAGTTACCAGGCGTGCCTCCGGAGAGGCAAGTGGAGTTTCGTATCGATTTGGTTCCGGGGGCGGCGCCCATCGCCAAGGCGCCTTACCGTCTCGCTCCACCGGAAATGCAGGAGTTATCCTCGCAGCTTCAGGAGCTGTTGGGGAAGGGATTCATTCGACCCAGTAACTCGCCTTGGGGAGCGCCGATTTTGTTCGTCAAAAAGAAGGATGGTTCACATCGGATGTGTATCGATTATCGGGAGTTAAACAAGTTGACGATTAAGAACCGATACCCGTTACCTAGGATCGACGATCTGTTCGATCAGTTGCAGGGGGCATCTTGGTTTTCCAAGATTGACTTGAGGTCGGGATATCATCAGATGAGGGTTCGCGAGGAGGATATCCAAAAGACTGCCTTCAGGACTCGTTATGGACATTATGAGTTTGTAGTGATGCCTTTTGGGCTCACCAATGCCCCGGCTGCATTCATGGATCTCATGAACAGGGTGTGCCGACCGATGCTGGATCGGTCGGTGATCGTATTCATCGATGATATTTTGGTATATTCGATGACTAGGGACCAGCATGAGGAGCATTTGCGGGAGATTCTTCGGGTTTTGAGATCGGAGAGGCTGTATGCCAAGTTCTCCAAGTGTGATTTCTGGTTGCGAGAGGTCCAATTCCTCGGGCATCTTGTGAACCAGAAGGGGATATTGGTCGACCCGGCAAAGATTGAGGCGGTGTTGAGGTGGGAGGTGCCGAGATTGCCCACCGAGATCAGGAGTTTTCTGGGTTTGGCTGGATATTACCGCAGATTTATCAAGGATTTCTCCAAGATCGCTGTGCCACTTACTAGGATGACCCGGAAGGGTGTTGCGTTTTCATGGGGACCGGAGCAGCAGTCTTCGTTTGAGACGCTTCGTCAGAAATTGTGCGAAGCTCCAGTGCTTGCACTCCCGGAAGGGATAGAGGACTTTGTGGTATATTGTGATGCCTCTATATCGGGTTTGGGGGAGGTACTTATGCAGAGGGGTCATGTGATAGCGTACGCTTCGAGGCAGTTGAAGCCTCATGAGTCGAGATATCCCACGCACGACCTGGAATTGGGGGCGGTGGTGTTTGCCCTCAAAATCTGGCGACACTATTTGTACGGGGTTCGGTGTACGATTTACACGGACCATAAGAGCTTGAAATACTTGATGGATCAGCCAAATCTGAATATGCGTCAGAGGAGGTGGTTGGATGTGGTGAAGGATTACGATTGTGAGATCCTGTACCACCCGGGCAAGGCTAATGTGGTAGCCGACGCATTGAGCCGTAGGGCGGATAGCGCCCCGATCCGAGACATTTGTATGAGGCTGACGGTTTTGACCCCGATTCTAGACACTATTCGAGGGGCACAGATGGAGGCTGCAAAGCCGGAACACCAGAAGAAGGAACGGGTGGTAGGTCAGGTATCAGGTTTTGTTACGGATGGTCGGGGGCTTATGACTTTTCAGGGGCGGATTTGGGTGCCGTTTGTGGGCGGTGCGCGCACTATTTTGATGGAGGAGGCACATCGATCGAAATTCTCGATTCACCCTGGTGCTACGAAAATGTATTTGGATCTCAAGAAGGAGTACTGGTGGCCATGTATGAAAAGGGATGTCGCTTGGTTCGTCGAGAGGTGCTTGACTTGTAGGCAGGTCAAGGCCGAACACCAGCGACCGCACGGTAAGCTGCAACCGCTAGAGATTCCCGAATGGAAGTGGGAACAAATCTCTATGGATTTCATTACCAAGTTACCGCGAACGGCGAGAGGAGTCGATGCGATTTGGGTAATTTTGGATCGACTAACAAAGAGCGCTCATTTTCTAGCTATTAGTGAGAGCTCTTCTGCGGAGAAGTTGGCTGAGTTATATGTGAGGGAAGTAGTATCTCGGCACGGGGTGCCAATCTCGATTATTTCGGACCGCGACGTGCGTTTCACTTCCAGGTTCTGGAAGAAATTCCATGAAGAGTTGGGTACTAGGTTACATTTCAGTACGACATATCATCCTCAGACAGACGGCCAGAGTGAGCGGACCATTCAGACACTCGAGGACATGCTTCGGGCATGTGTGTTGGATTTCGGAGGGTGCTGGGATACCTATCTACCTTTAGCAGAGTTCTCGTATAACAACAGCCATCATTCGAGCATTGGTATGCCGCCCTTTGAGCTGTTGTATGGGCGGAGGTGTCGCACCCCCATCTGTTGGGGTGAGGTGGGACAGCAGGTTATGGGTAGCACAGAGATCATGCTTTAGACGACCGAGCAAATTCAGATGGTCAGGCAAAGGTTGCTGACCGCTCAGAGCCGACAGAAGAGTTATGCAGACAGGCGACGGTCCGAGCTTGAGTTCCAGGTTGGTGATCTCGTGCTCCTGAAGGTCTCTCCTTGGAAAGGAGTGATTCGATTCAGGAAGAGGGGCAAGTTGGGGCCCCGGTATATTGGTCCTTTTCGTGTGATCGCGAGGGTGGGTCGGGTAGCCTACCGTTTAGATTTGCCAGCAGAGTTGGGACAGATTCACGATACTTTCCATGTGTCGCAACTGCGGAAATGTATAGCCGACGAATCAGTGGTGGTTCCATTAGGGGATATTCAGGTGGATGCAAGTCTGAATTATGCTGAAAGACCTGTAGCCATCAAAGATCGGAAGATCAAGGTTTTGAGAAACAAGGAGGTGCCCCTGGTATTGGTTCAGTGGCAGCATCGGAAGGGATCAGAGATGACCTGGGAGCCGGAGCGGGAGATGCGGGAGCAGCATCCGGAGCTTTTTGCCTAAGCGGGACTTCGAGGGCGAAGTCTTATTCTAGTGGGGGAGATTTGTAACAGCCCGGATCCCCAGGTATCTTCATTTCTTTTATATTTTGACATTCTGTGAGGGGACTCGGCGAGTCCAAGGGATGGACTCGACGAGTCCGCGCTGTTTAATGAAACCCTAATTTCCCGGTCCTAAGCTCTATTTAAAGGACCTTATGGCCCTCATATGCGGCCACCTTGAACCCTAAGAGCCTCCATACGTCTGTAAGCCCTTGTGTGTGTGTTTGAAGGCCTTTTGTTCTTCATTTTGTGTGTTAGTGCAAGGAAAGGAGGGAGAGGAGCAAGCTTGAAGTGTTGGGGAGCTTAGATCTGTTGCTATTTCTTCAAGGGGGTCTTCTTGAGATAACTTTCTGAGCCAATCTTCGTGTTTTGTGTTGATGGGCCAAATCTAGGGTTTCTTCTTGCATTTCTTGGCTTGAATAAGAAGTATGAGAGGTCCCATGGGGATATGGGACCTAGATCTGGACTTTAGCAGGTCCAGGAGACCCCTTATGACAAGCTTTATGCCCATCCTTTTGAGTTAGAAGTTATACTTGCCATATTAAAGGTTGTTTCTTCAAAATAAGCCTTGTATGCATTGCATGGCAACCAAGACTGAGACTTTACGTGACAAATAAGCTTGGGAAGGCCAGATCTATGTATTTATGGAACGGATCTGACCGCAAAAGCCAGTTTTAGCTGGTGCATGGCATGGACTCGCCGAGTCTGAAGAACAGACTCGACGAGTCACTTGAAGATTGTCCTTGAGACCATCTTGTGTGTAGACTGGACCGAGTTGTGGGCGACTCAGTGAGTCGCAGAGAGTTGGAAAGGTTTTGACAGGCGGACCGAGTCAGGATGGGACTCGCCGAGTTGGCCTTCGACTCGGCGAGTTGAGTCGCGGTGGCCCTGTGATTCAGGCCCAGGTGGAACTCGTCGAGTCGGGGGAGTACTCGACGAGTCAAAGGGAAAATTCTTAAGAGTTGGTAAAAACGCGTAGACTCGCCGAGTCACTATTGTGCACTCGCCGAGTCTAGTCCAAATTGACTAAAGACTGTTGACCAGGTCAACCTGTGTTGACTTGATTTGGATGGTCCACCTTAGTGGTGCAAGTAATATTTATAGATTTATAATATCGTAGGAGGATTGCAGCTCGAGGGTTCGAGCCCGAGTGATTCCAAGATTTACGATTAGCAACTTAGCGAAGCATACGAGGTGAGTCTTCTCACTATACTGTACCCGGAAGGGTTTGACTATGTGACCGGAAGGTCGAATACGATATATATGCTTTATGTGTGTTAAGTTATTTGCTATATGTGTCATGTATGATATGTTTGTTATGGGCCGGAAGGCGTGGTCATATGAACTGTAAAGGTTGATGTGGGTAGGACCGGAAGGTTTACCCAGATGGGACGGAAGTCCCCTGAGACACATGGACCGGAAGGTCAAGGCCTGGAAAGGCGTATGTGCGTATGTTGTATTTTGGGAACTCACTAAGCTTTATGCTTACAGTTGTTGCTTTATGTGTTTCAGGTACGAGTGAGGACCGTGGGAAGGCGCCAGCGTGACCGTACACACACTCGGGGAAACTGTTTTATCTTTTGTTATGTAATCGTTTGAGACTACGACGTTATTTTGGGAATCTAAACTAATTACTCATGTCTTGATGGTTGTAAAAATGAAAATTTTTGGTTGGAAATTTTATGATGTTACAGTGGTAAGAAGAAGTTTCCCTTAATTGCTAATAATATCAAAATACTTAATTTGATTATTAAAGAAAGCAGAGACATCAGGGAATAACATATGCCTCAGCAGTGAGGACTGCTGACTAAGGCAAAAGAGTCATAGACTCCAGGAAAGTATCGAACTAACAACACGCTTGGTTCAGTCTAACAAATGGAGAAACAGACCCCGAAGGTACCAAAGGAAAGGTACAACTGGTAAGGTCTAAAACAGTGAACGCAGACCGAAGACGATACCAAATGGAAGGTACATCTTGCAAGGTCATAACAATGAAGACAGATCGCAGACGTTACGAAATGAAAGGTACATCTCGCAAGGTCAAAACAGTGAAGACAGACCACAGACGATACCAAATGAAAGGTACATCTTGAAAGGTCAAACAGAGATAACAGACCCTAGACGGTATCAAAAGAAAGATACATCTTGTAAGGTCAAACAGAGATAACAGACCCCAGACGGTATCAAATGAAAGATACATCTAGCAAGGTCAAAACAGTGTGACTCTGAAAAAGGTGACATCAGCATATAGTGTAAATCGCTGACCAAATACTGTTACCTTAAAGCCATGAATTATAAGGCAACCCAGGATACTCGTAACCATACTGACTAGAGTACTAGACGCCCTACAAGCATCTATATAATGTGACATTTGTCACCCCTTGGCTTGGTAGGCCGTGGACTGTAGCTAGCAGTCAGGGTGCGGGGTTGTCAATCCCGTATAGGCCTATACACACAATGTCCGCTCTCCCTACAGGAGACTCTGGTTACCAACTAGATGACGGAGAAGGCCGCATCCCGAAGATGCATCCCAAATAGAGGATAGTGTGTTACTAGGAGGGAGTGGGTTTCTTATGTAAGTGTAGACTAGAGGTATAGACTCTTAACTGAATTGACTGAAGAAAACTCGTATGTCTATGCTCGTATACGTAATATATAACTAATGAATCGAACGACCTTCAGATGGACATCCGATCCCACCAGACCACATCTCAACGAAGAAAAGGAAATAGGGCGGACAAGCCTTCCTAAGTCCTTTAATCATTATTTATATGCATCTATACAAGCATAAACATACATCTAACTACGCTTGAGTGTGTATCATACGGTGAAGTATAAGTGTACAGTGGAACATCTGAGTCGTGAAGTATAAGTGTACAGTGGAACATCTGAGTCGTGAAGTATAAGAGTACTGTAACAGCCCAAAATCTCAAGTATTGTTAAATTGCATTTTGGGGTGTTTTAAAGGGGAGACTCGGCGAGTTGGAGCTAGACTCGCCGAGTAGGGTCGCAGATTTGGTCGCGGGTTCGCGACTGGACTCGACGAGTCCAGGTATGGACTCGGCGAGTCGACGCTGTTCAGCGGAAACCCTAGCCGTTTCGTATTGGGTCGTATATAAGGGTTGTTATGTCGTCATTTCATGTCTTTTGGCCGATTGAGGAGAACCCTAAACGACTGTGGCATCTAGAGCAAACTTGAAGGCCATTATTGACTTTGAAGGAATTGTGGTGCAAGAAGAGGAAGGATTTTGGCCAAAGGAATCTCAAGGGGGTCGAGTTCTGAGGTGGGGACACAGAGAGTGCGTTTTCAGGTTATGTTTCGGATCATTCCTGTTATTTTGATGTGTACACGAATTTAGGGTTTATGAAACCCATTTGGAGATTAGATGGATTGTTGTGTCGTTATCCAATGTTTATAACCTTGTATTAGGACCCTTAGAGGTCCAGAAGGTCCCATGTTTGTATATTCGGGAATATATGTATCTCAGGAAGCAGTTCGATCGACTGCATGGCGTGGACTCGCCGAGTCGGATGAGCAGACTCGGCGAGTAGCTTGAAGATTCACTGGGACTCGCCGAGTTTGTTCTTCAGACTCGACGAGTAGAGTCGGGGTGGCCCCGCGATTCTTCCACGAGGACCTCGTCGAGTCAAGAGGGATACTCGACGAGTAGAAAGGGAACATTCAGGAATTTGTGAGGACGACTAGACTCGCCGAGTCGCCAGGGTACTCGCCGAGTCCAGTCGAGATGGCCGTTGACCAGAGTTGACCGGTGTGATTTCTTAGGGTTAGTTAACATGGAAGATAGAAGTATTAATGAAGAGATATATGATGTTACAGGGAGCTTGTAGCTCGGAGGATCAAGTGCAAGGGATTTCAGGAGTTGTTATCTTCCAGCATCCGCGAGGTGAGTTTTCTCACTATACTGTACCCGGAAGGGTTTGATTGTGTGACCGGAAGGTCAAGTATGTTATGTGTTATGTTTATATGCTATAAATGGAAAGTTAGCTGCTACGCGTGATATACATGTTTATATATGGGCCGGAAGGCAAAGTATTATGTGACAGAAAGGTCAGGTATGATATATGATGTATGTGCTTTATGTGTTAGAGTATGTTACGGGCCGGAAGGCAGGTTGATATATGATATATGTGCTTTATGTGTTAGAGTATTTGTGTTATGTGTTATATATGTGTATGGGCCGGAAGGCAATTATTTTATGGGCCGGAAGGCAATTATCTTATGGGCCGAAAGGCAATTATCTTATGGGCCGGAAGGCAATTATTTTATGGGCCGGAAGGCAATTATCTTATGGGCCGGAAGGCAATTATCTTATGGGCCGGAAGGCATTGTGCAGTGGACCGGAAGGTCAGGGCCTGGAAAGGCGTACGTGCGTAAGGTGTATATTGGGGAACTCACTAAGCTTCGTGCTTACGTTGTTTATGTTATGTTGTTTCAGGTTCTTACAGTAACGCGGGATGGCAACGGTTCGATTGTACACACCGAAGAAAGAGTTGTGTTTTGGAGGATCCTGGTCTTCTATTATAATAAAAACGAAACTATGTTTTGTAATTCGAATGTGAATAAGATTTTAAACAAGTGTATTAATATTAAATTGATTATTTAAATAAAAAAATTTGTCTTGAAAATCACGGTGTTACAATTGGTATCAGAGCCTTGGTTTGAGGGATTCGGACGCGCCTACGGGTAAAATCTGGACTCAAACTGAGGAAGTAAGAAAAAGTTTTCCAAATAAATGGTTTTCTAAAAGTGAATAAGAGTTCAAAGAGAAAGCAAGAAAGAGCAGTGTGTACAATCAGCCAGAGCCAAACGGTGATTTCCCAAAATACCCTTACTTTTGTGTTACGAAATATTTATTATGCGCTTATGAGATATTATTGCATGTTAGAGACAGGCTAGGTATTTCATATCTTAGGACTAGAGTGGCCTGATTTGTGATGCCTTAGTCTAGGGTTTGTGGTTATATGTGCGTTATGCTTTTGTGTGTATGTGATGAGTGAGGGTATCTAGTTAGAACGCACGAGGGGTAGAGCTACAGAGTACAGTGGTACTTCCGAGGATGAGCCGAGAAGGTGGAGCTATCACAGCTAGGGAGTCCTATGTATGCTTCGATGCTCGAATGCTGCTTGCTTCGTGCTTTGTGGGGTTCTCGATGATGGGAGACAGCTACTAAGTGAGTATGACGATACCCAGGAGGTAGATGTTTGGCATCATTAGGAGCTCTTCAGCAGCTGATAGCAAAGAAGTGGGAGGACGACGGAAGGGGCTAGAGATTAAACCTAGCCAAGATGGGTGCGCGGGTAGAGTAGAGGATTTCGCTGGGGAGCGAGCATGCTAGATGGGATTGGTGAAAAGAGCAGGTCGATCAGCTACTTAGGAACTCTGGGATGATCCGTGTGGAAAGTATGGGTAGATGTGGCAGGTAGTATGGGCCCGTACTACTGAAAGCAGAGGACCCATACTTGATACAGGGAGCATTCTGAAGGTCCTAAGGAACAGATTGAGGAGTGATGTTATGGTTCGAATACGATACGTTGGAGCGGACTGCGGAGCGATGTTATGGTCCGGGTACCATACATCGGGACAGATTGAGGAGGGATGTTGTGGTTCGAGCACCATACATCGGAGCGGATTACAGAGTGATGTTATGGTTCGTGTACCATACGTCGGAACAGATTGAGGAGTAATACTATGGTTCAGGAACCATGCACCGAAGCAAATGGAGAAGGGATGTCATGGGATGAGTATCGTAGTTCGTAGTGGATGATGTTGGTGACTATCTTGTTATCCGGTTAGGATCGATGAGGTAGAGATCGGACGCTATGGGTTTTAGGCCTGTGAACCATGATTGAGGATGGAGAGGCGTTCCTTGAGGGGAAGGCGAGTACCTATCGGAGTATGGTGGTAGGGAGTTAAAGGGAGAGGAAATTTCGGTCTGAGTCGAGAAATCAGTCGATAGAGGAGAGGTCACCTTCTAGGTGGGTAGTGTCATTTATGTTCGTGTGCAAGATACGAGAGGTCTGGTGTTTCAGTTTTGGATTGGAGTACACCCTGCAGGTAGTTATCGATAATGATTTCCCTCAGAGCATCAGGGGCGGGTGTGCCGCGAGGCAGTGATTTACCGTGAGCAGACAGTCAGTTGGGACTGAGGTAGTCGAGAACCACACCACACCTAATTGAGAATAATAGGTTGTGTTATAGTGGTAGCCGTGAAGAGTTCAGTCGAGTTTTGCAGTGCAGAGAGTTTTCGTCTATGTTGAGAGTGAGTTCCTGTCCTTGGGACAAATCCGGCGTTGGATATGGGTTGATGAGTTGAGATGAGAGAAACGATGATTTTGCGGTGCAGTCTACGAGTTAAAGATGTAATCGAACAGTGCAGGTGCTTAGTATCAGATTGGTATGGGATTTGGAACGATTAGAGGCAGCCGTGATGAGAAGTTCTTGGAGAGTTAACCAGAGGTTCAGAGTATAGAGGGTTGATTGACTTCATAAGGGGAGGGACTATTGGGCGTTGCATAGCACTTTCCTGGAGCAGGTACGATTCCGCTGGTGAAAGATAGTTGTGGGTTGAGTGTGTGCTAATTGGTGATGGTTCGAACCCTAGTGGGGGAGAACTGGGTGCAGTATGTAAGAAAGCAAGGATTTGTCAAGAGTGGTGATAAGTGAAGTATAGAGACATGCCGTAAGAAACCATGAGACCAGAGGGTCGGTGATCGAGGAAGAGGGTCGGAGCGAATTAATGCGGGAGGTACTCGAGGAGGAGAACGAATGTATCCATGACAGGTGTTTGGTGTCGTTACGAGTAGATAAAGAATGTTTGGGTCGGTATGCGCATCCTCGTTTGGATTTTGAGCGTCGGAAGAAGGGTTTCGGAGAATTATCAGCATATTTCGTAGCATCAGCGCTTCCTCGTTTTCCAATCGAGAAATTATATACACCGAAGTTGTGATGTGGAAAAATGTAGATCTATTTATGGGATTCCGAGGGGATGTATTATTGTATCTACATGATGCTTGGGGCAGGATCTTGTGATGTTCGGTTGAGGTATTCTGAAATATCCGGGTATGACATCTTTATTTCGGAGTTATTCGTGAATCCTAAGTTGAATCGACGTGTGGCATATCAAGTATCTGCGGATCTCGTGGGAGCCTTAGAGCATGGGCATGCAGGGGGATTATTTGAGAGGGTGGATTTTCGCAAGATGGGCGTTCGTTATGTTGATTGCCTCCATAGTCTGTGGTGGATGTTCGAGTCGCAGTACTCACTAGTCAGAGGGTGTTGTGATGCTGCGTGGAGTTGCAGTACTCACTGGGTGGCAAGAGAATTTTTATGTTGGAATATTTTCGAGCAGCGTATGAGGTGGAAGAGTTTTGAGTTTGGGTAGCCCTGATATTGAGTCTTTGGAGCTTGTATGTTGAGTCAGGGGCGAAACGGGGGTCTTCGTCTCTGTCGGGGGATGCGGGGAGATACGCAAGGAAGAGGCACAGCAGAAACCAGAGATTAGAGTTGAGACGATCCTCGGTGGGATTGTATTTTCTCTTACGAGGAAAAGAAGATTTTGTGACTTACGTGTCACTGGGTCGGGATAGTGGTCACGGGGAGAAAAGTCAGTGGGATATTTGGATCGCGATATGGGTGACCGTTGGGGGCTCAGATGTGGAGCCAAAAGTTGATCTGGTACTTAGTCTTGAAGAGGAATATGGGAAAGGAGCTTATCATGATGACATCTGAGGACACTTTAGAGAGGGCGAACGATGCGGACGTTCGAAGACATGTTTCGGGCATGTGTATTAGCTGTCGGAGGAAGCCGCGGTACGTAATTATCATCGGTTGAGTTGTTCCATATTAACAGCCATCATTAGTGCATTAGTATGCCGCCCTTTGAGCTGTTGCATGGAAGGTGATGTCGGAACCTCGTTCGTGGAGGAAAGGTAATGCATGGACTCGAGAGTCCTTGCGAGCAGATCCAGTGCATGTGTGATACAGGGAGTAGTGTCAAGGTTGTCAAGCGGGTTTCACTAAGTGAGGGAAGGGAAAGGTATGTTGGGGCTAATGCAGCCAGGGTAGGTGTTTGCAGGAAGAGAACTCGTGAGAGTTGCCCTAAGATTAAGAATGGGTCCCTCAGTCGTTCCAATATGGATAAAGTGGGCTTAGGATCGGGGAACCGGTAATTCTGAGTTTCATAAGCTTTATGAGTCGTGTGATCATTGATATTTAGAGCAGAGTCGCGTCTTGGGTAATTCTCGGTTGCAGGAAGTGGTGGATAGTGCATCGATCGTGTTTTGGTCGACAGAGCAGATGCGTCAGGCTAATCAGAGGTTAAAGATCGTTTAGAGTTGACAGGAAGGTTATGCAGACAGACGCCGTTGCGGGCATGTGGTTCAGGTCGGCGACTTCGTATTCCTGACGGTCTCTCCCTGGGAAGGGGTGTTTGGATCCAGGAAGAGGGGTAAGTAGGGGCCGGTATGTTGGGTCTTTGCGTGAAGGTGCGAAGGTAGGAAAAGGGGCATACCGGTTGGAGCTGCCAACGGAATTTGGATGGATCCATGACACTTTTAGGTGTCGCAATTGAAGAGGTGTATAGCAGATGAGTCAGCAGTGGTCCTACTAGAGAACGATTAGGTGGATGCGAGCCTGTGTTACGCCGAGAGGCCAGTGGCCATCAGGGATCGGAAGATCAAGTTTCTGAGGAACAAGGAGGTACCTCTGGCATTGATTCAGTGGCAACCTCGGAAGATATCGGAAGTGTTTAGGGAAGCCGAAACGTGTGATGCGGGAGCTGCATCCAGAACTATTTTCAGAGTGAGACTTCGAGGGCGAAGTCTAATTCTAGTGGGGGAGAATTGTAACAGCCCAAAATCTCAAGTATTGTTAAATTGCATTTTGGGGTGTTTTAAAGGGGAGACTCGGCGAGTTGGAGCCAGACTCGCCGAGTAGGGTCGCAGATTTGGTCGCGGGTTCGCGACTGGACTCGACGAGTCCAGGTATGGACTCGGCGAGTCGACGCTGTTCAACGGAAACCCTAGCCGTTTCGTATTGGGTCGTATATAAGGGTTGTTATGTCGTCATTTCACGTCTTTTGGCCGATTGAGGAGAACCCTAAACGACTGTGGCATCTAGAGCAAACTTGAAGGCCATTATTGACTTTGAAGGAATTGTGGTGCAAGAAGAGGAAGGATTTTGGCCAAAGGAAGATCAAGGGGGTCGAGTTCTGAGGTGGGGACACAGAGAGTGCGTTTTCAGGTTATGTTTCGGATCATTCCTGTTATTTTGATGTGTACACGAATTTAGGGTTTATGAAACCCATTTGGAGATTAGATGGATTGTTGTGTCGTTATCCAATGTTTATAACCTTGTATTAGGACCCTTAGAGGTCCAGAAGGTCCCATGTTTGTATATTCGGGAATATATGTATCTCAGGAAGCAGTTCGATCGACTGCATGGCGTGGACTCGCCGAGTCGGATGAGCAGACGCGGCGAGTAGCTTGAAGATTCACTGGGACTCGCCGAGTTTGTTCTTCAGACTCGGCGAGTAGAGTCGGGGTGGCCCCGCGATTCTTCCACGAGGACCTCGTCGAGTCAAGAGGGATACTCGACGAGTAGAAAGGGAACATTCAGGAATTTGTGAGGACGACTAGACTCGCCGAGTCGCCAGGGTACTCACCGAGTCCAGTCGAGATGGCCATTGACCAGAGTTGACCGGTGTGATTTCTTAGGGTCAGTTAACATGGAAGATAGAAGTATTAATGAAGAAATATATGATGTTACAGGGAGCTTGTAGCTCGGAGGATCAAGTGCAAGGGATTTCAGGAGTTGTTATCTTCCAGCATCCGCGAGGTGAGTTTTCTCACTATACTGTACCCGGAAGGGTTTGATTGTGTGACCGGAAGGTCAAGTATGTTATGTGTTATGTTTATATGCTATAAATGGAAAGTTAGCTGCTACGCGTGATATACATGTTTATATATGGGCCGGAAGGCAAAGTATTATGTGACAGAAAGGTCAGGTATGATATATGATGTATGTGCTTTATGTGTTAGAGTATGTTACGGGCCGGAAGGCAGGTTGATATATGATATATGTGCTTTATGTGTTAGAGTATTTGTGTTATGTGTTATATATGTGTATGGGCCGGAAGGCAATTATTTTATGGGCCGGAAGGCAATTATCTTATGGGCCGGAAGGCAGTTATCTTATGGGCCGGAAGGCAATTATTTTATGGGCCGGAAGGCAATTATCTTATGGGCCGGAAGGCAATTATCTTATGGGCCGGAAGGCATTGTGCAGTGGACCGGAAGGTCAGGGCCTGGAAAGGCGTACGTGCGTAAGGTGTATATTGGGGAACTCACTAAGCTTCGTGCTTACGTTGTTTATGTTATGTTGTTTCAGGTTCTTACAGTAACGCGGGATGGCAACGGTTCGATTGTACACACCGAAGAAAGAGTTGTGTTTTGGAGGATCCTGGTCTTCTATTATAATAAAAACGAAACTATGTTTTGTAATTCGAATGTGAATAAGATTTTAAACAAGTGTATTAATATTAAATTGATTATTTAAATAAAAATTTTTGTCTTGAAAATCACGGTGTTACAAGTACAGTGGAACATCTAAGTCGTGAAGTATAAGAGTACAGTGGAACATCCGAGTCGTGAAGTATACGTGTACAATGTGGGATAATCGAACCATGAAGTATAAGCGTACCAAGTATAAGTGTATCACGAAGCAGAAACGACAATAAGTGATGTAAGAACGTCTATCAAGTATAAGTGGAGTAAAGTCGTTATCCAGTATAAGTGAAGGAGAAATCGTATCACTAAGTAAGAGCGTGAATAAGTATAAGCGTCATCAAGTATAAGCGACTATAGGTATAAGTGAAAGTGTTACCGAGTCAGAGTATAAAATAAGTATAAGTGAAGCAGCAGTATTTTATAAGTAAAAGTATACGTCGAAAAAGGAAATCTTTAATGAAAAATCTTTATGTACAGAGAAAATCACAAATTGTATTCCTTCGTAAAATACGTTTAAAACCATAGAGGATCTTTCATAAACCAGTTTAGAATGAATTTGAATAAATCAGTATAAGTAAAAGTTATGAAACAGATAAAAGTCATTTTAGTGTCCCACTCGGTAAAACAGTGTAAAGTGGTAAAATCTTGTGCATGCGGGTTATCAATCATATGCGATTGACATGATAACTGGCATGTTTAACTTGTATCCCCCCTATAAAACATTTAAAAGCATTTAAAAGGTTCATTCAGGGGTATGAACTCACCTGGTGTAAGTAGGTCCGACGAGAGTGCTGTTTGGGCGTTCGGTGCTACGTAAGGACTCGAACACACACAATGACCTATTTAACATATGATAACATATGTTTACATGTGATTAGCACATTTAATACTAATTAAAAAAATATATGCGCTCACAGGAGCGGAAAACACTTTGGCTAAGTGTTTGGGTGTCCTGGGTAGCGTTTAAGGGTGTAAATGGCTAAGGAATGGAGTTTGCTATCCAAGAATACCCCCTTAATACATAGTTTACGGCCCAGGGACTACTTACCATGAGTTTACGGCCGTAAACTCATGGTGATGGGTTCTAGGGTGTTTTAAGGCTTCTAGCTTGTTCATGGGATTTTTCTAAGGACTTTTCATAAAAGGCATGAGTGGATTTGAGGCTTCTAAGGGCATTATATTGGAGTTTACGGCCTATGAACACTCCCATGGGAGTTTACGGCCGTAAACTCTCATACCTTGGATTTTGTGAAGTTTAAAGTCCCTAATGCCTTTCTAGTGATTTCTAATGAAGTATGATGCTATTTTGGAGGATTAAAACCATCATTTGAGTGGGTTTTGGGGAGTTTACGGCCTAGATAAATGCTTGGGCCGTAAAATCCAAATCAAGCCTCATTTCATTGTGTTTTAGTCCTTAAATCCTTCCTAGCATTTTATAGAAATAGTCTAAGTCCATTTGGGGGGTAAAAACCACACTTTTGGGCACATTTAGGGGTGTTTACGGCCAAGGTATAGACATGGCCGTAAACTCCTTTTAATAATTCATCTTGGAGTGTTTCAAGGGTCTAAACTCAAGAGGATAAGTTCCTAAATTATGTATGAAGCCCTAGGATGAGTTTGGAGTGCATTTGGGACCATGACTTGGGGAGTTTACGGCCTAAGCATGTGCTTGGGCCGTAAACTCTTCTTTGAGTCCTAAATCCATGCATTTTAGTGTTTAAGCACCCCTAGGGAATATCCCCTAATAGTTTCTAAGCTTGTGGTCAAGTTTAAAGGCATGATTGGCACCATTTTAGGGGTTTACGGCCCTAGAATGTTCCTGGGCCATAAACTCCTTATTCCATGCCTTCTTGGATGATTTTTGGGCTATAAACATAAATCACTATGTTTAGAATAAGCTAGGGTAAGCGGACTTACAATTTGGAAGCGTTTGGATGCGGATTCGGGGCTAAAACGAGTCTAGAGAGAGAGTATAGAGAGAGTGTGTAAAAAGTCTCCAATGGACTCCACTCACCCTTACATAGGGTTTTGAGTCGGGACACAGTGGAATTTTACCCGATACTGCCGTTAAACGGGGCTTTTGGTCGCACCCGATTTAGTTGTCGTGATAATAAACTAATATTTTCCAAGTAAATGGAAATATGTGTTATGTATTTTTATTTCCTTTTATCACGAATTAACCGCATATAAACATACACAATTGAAATGTTTATTAAATTTGATGGTTTCTTATTAACGGAACTTTTGAACAGTGGAAAATTCCGTTAACGGTAACGGAGAAATGTAACGGGGCAACTTGGGTTGTCACAGGCATGAAGTGCAAACTTTTCACTGATCATAAGAGTCTCCAATATCTCTTTGGTCAGAAGGAATTGAATATGAGGAAACGATGCTAGCTAGAGTTACTTAAGGACTACGACTGTGAGATACTTTACCACCCTGGTAAAGCTAATGTTGTTGCTGATGCTCTCAGTCGGAAAGTCAATCTTGAAAGGAAGAGGCCAAGAGCGTTTAGAATAGAAGTTGTCTCGACAATTGTGGAAAGTATAAAGAAAGCTCAAGAGGAAGCTTCTGAGAAGAATACCTGAAAGGAGGAACATTTGGGAAAAACGTTGGTGTTCGGTATAAACAATCATGGACTGAAGGTGTTCCAAGATCGGATTTGGATACCTAAGACAGGAGGAGTCAGAGATCTTCTAATGGAAGAAGCTCACAAGATCATGTACTCGATTCATCTCGGTAGCACTTAAATGTATAGGGACCTGAAACCCTACTACTGGTGGCCGACGATGAAGCTTGATGTTGCAAAGTATGTGGTCGAGTGAGTGACTTGTGCTAGAGTCATGACACAACATCAGAAACCATATGGGAGTTTAAAACCTTTGCCTGTGCCTATGGGTAAGTGGGAAGACATTGCTATGGATTTTGTCACTAAACTGCCCAGAACAAAAAGTGGTCACGACATGATTTAGGTGGTCGTTGATCGATTCACTAAGAGTGCGCATTTCATAGCAGCCAAGGAGAATGGTCTATGGAAAAGCTTGCAAATTCTTACATGAAGGAAATTGTGAGGCTTCATGGTGTTCCGTTAACGATTGTATCGGATCGTGATAGCCGTTTCACCTCGAGGTTTTGGAAGAGTCTACAAGAGGAAATGGGTACTAAGTTGTGTTGAAGTACAGCTTACCATCCACAGACATCTATGGTTAATGTTGTAGTAGTTGAAACGAGGTTTCCGAATATATAAAGAATGCCAAAATCCGAGTTATAACGTATAAGTTATGACCTGTCGAAGTTTCGCGACAGAACCGACAACGTTGAATGACATAAAAAGTGAAATTTACGTTAGAGCGATATATAGCCCTAGTGATCTAAACGAATGTTGTAGAGTTTGTTAAACCGAGAGCGTGCATAAAAGAATGCCCAAATCTGACTTCGTATGAGGAAGTTATGATTTTTCTAAGTTTCAGCTTAGCAATATGTAGCCCGAATACTCGATTCGAGATCGAGTGATTGTTGGTTGAAATAATTTAAACGAGAATCGAAGATCTCGTTGATAGTAGTGCATTGGTGAAAAGATAGACGAAAACGGACATCATATGAAGAAGTTATGAATTTATAACAGAGTTTTCCGGTCCCGGCCTATTAAAAAAAATAATAAAAATAAAAGTCAAAACTAGCTGACGGAGTCTAAATGAAAGTTGTAGAGAGTACTCTCACCTACGCGTGGATATAAAGAACGTCGAAAACGGAGTTCGTATGAAGAAGATATGAATTTTTGAAGTTTATTAAATAACTAAAATATAAATTTAATTATTAAACCCGATATTCCGAAGGGGAGTCACCGGACTTATTCGGGTTACGTCCAGTGTAAGGTTGTACCCCCAGCGTACAGTGAAGCGTGACCAGCCTCGCACTCGAGTACTCCGGAGACGTAAGCAGTGACGTTTTCCGAGGCGTACGCCCCGCGTAGAGCATTACGCCCAGCGTAATGCGAGGCCTCAACCTCTATAAAAGCCTTGCAAAGGCAGCCGACTCCATTTGCCAAATTCTCTCCTCTTTCTCCCGTTTTGCATCGTTTTGCGTGCTAGAAGTATCCCAAAGCCCCGGTATTAATCCCAAGCCCCGAAGATTCCGAGAAGTGTGATTCCCGAGATGAAGCTCTGCCCGCGAGGAGCCCGGTTTTTGTGAAGATCTTCTAGATCTACCGAAGAATACTACTTCTACAAGTCGTAGTGCTGTCCGATCATCTTCTGATCAAGTGAGTGTGTAGTTACTTTCTTCTAACGCATAATTATGAAGTATTTTATATAAAATACGTGTTATGTGTATATTTTGTTGTTATAAGTGTGAATGTATATTCACTTTCTTCTATCTCATAGATCTAATTTATTCTCTATGAAATACGTGTTATGTGTGTGTGTCTCATCTATTATATGGAATATGTATTGATTGAAGATGCTATACTAGTTTTAAACTAGGTATAAAAATATATATTTTTATCTACTAATATGTTGGGTAGAACATGGGTAGATAGTTGATATGTGATAAACAGATGAGAGGTCTCGATGTTGTTGATGTTGACCTAGTCATCTAGCGGAGTATGGATGACGACCACGGACTCTTTCTAGACAGTCCAGTGGAACGCCAACAGGTTCATCACATGTAGGTGTTGTGAACGATGTGTTCACCGGTGTACTCTACCCCCCTCATGGTTGCCTTTAGGATATCTATTGTTGAGGAAACCCCTTAGCAGTAATGTCTGTCCCGATGAAAATCCTAGATTAGGTCCCTTGAGATAGATGTTGTTTTAGGGACATAAAGTGAGGATAACGGGAATGGGTAATCGGGTTATTGTTGGTTGGTGAAATTAAATATAATTATTTATTGTGGGTTGAAAACCCTATATACTCACCAGGCTCCCAAGCCTGACCCACTCAGTTTATTTGTATTACAGGAAATGGCGCAAGGGCATAAGATGAGTGAATCATCAAGTTGTTTTGTTTACAAGTTTGTGTATGTATATATTTGTTGAATGACTTGTAATGTTATCGTTTATGCTTTATGGTCTGTATCGGAACATGACATCCCGAGTCTTGATTATATAATGAAAATGCATCTTTTGATGAAATGTTTTGATAAATATTATCTTATCATATTTTGCTTTTGGGAACAAATTCCGTAACTCTTTTAAATCAAAAGGATTTACTCTGAAATTATATCAAAAAGCATAAATGAAATCGGTATTTTCTGGCCGTCATTTTGGGAATGTCACATATATCGATATTAATGTTCATTTATAGATAATTAAAAATTAAGATGTTAATATAGTCAAAATTTTGTTTTGATAAATACAACATTCCAAAATGTTAGGGTCAACATTCGTTATCGCGTTCAGGGTTTGATAATTGTTACCATTTGAAACTGACTCTCTCTCTCTATCTCTCTCTCTCTCTCTCTCTCTATATATATATATATATATGTGTGTGTGTGTGTGTGTGTGTGTGTCTTCTCTTGAAATCGAATTGCAGGTGGAAAGCAATGTTAGTGGCTAGTTGGAGAGATAGTGGTGGTGGCGTAATAATGATAACGAGGGTGATGAAGGTTGGTCAAGGTGAAGGTTGGTCCCCATCACTCTCCCTCATCACCACTCACATCGTGTCCTCCGCTTCCGTTTCTACGATCTCGTCTCCCCAACCATTATCTCATTTAACTTTATGTCTGAATCAACTGTCTCGAGGATGAAAAAGAGTCACAATACCACTCCCTCATCGATGCTTGTGTCGCCAACCTTTGGTAGTTCTCAACCATCGAGAAATCCATAATCTTGAAGAAAGCGTAGGAATAATTTTTTTATTGATCTAATGAAATTCGTGTCTCTTGCAAGGTTTAGAAATGAAAAGAGTGGTTCATAAGTGGGATGGTTTTAAATTAGAACTGGATGAAACCCAATTTGATTTTAATGTTAATTGTGAAAGTTAGTGTGAGAGTGATGATCCCAAATGAAGCTAAAATGATTTTGGAAGAGTTGCTTAATTAAAATGAGATTAGGTTTTATTATTCTTATGTATAAAAATTCACTATTTTTATATCATAGAAGCTGTCTTAATTTGAATAAGCATTAACAAATTTTTTGAAATTATTTCTTGAGTTATAGTGCATCTAAATCTAAATTATCATAGTTGGTGAAGCTTGAAATGTGTTGTTTGCTTAAGAAAAGAGGCTAGTTTGCATCCATGAACTGAATTCAAGCATTCTTAGGCTATTAGTGGAACACCAATTTGTCATGAAAAAAGAATTTATTTGAAACCGTTCAAGACACATATATGATCAGATAACCATTTTCTAAGTCTTGATTACTTTGGTGAAACTAAAAGAAGCAAAAAACTTTTTCTTTATATACGGAGAATATAGACACTTGCATTTGGAGGTTTAGGATAGTTAAATGTGAACTTTGATTAAAGTGTTTGAGAGGCTACTTCATGGATGCTAATGCTTAATGTTTGTGATTGGTATGTAAATCCATGATTTCTACAAAATTGTATGGTGTTGGTGTGTT